>NC_134216.1:36442500-36743026 GCF_965140235.1 Caretta caretta | reverse complement strand
AGATATCATAATGGTATGGAGAGGGTTAATAGCAAAGTGTTATTTACCCCTTCACGTAACACAAGAACTAGAGATTCACTTGATGAAATTAACAGGCAGCAGATTTAAAACAAAAGGAAGTACTTCTTCACACAATATACTGGCAACTTGTGGAACTTGTTGTCATGGGATGTTGTGAAGGCCAAAATTATAACTTGTGCAAAAAAGAATTAAATAAATTCATGAAGGAAAGTCCATCAATGGCTGTTAGCTATGATGGGGACATGACCTCATGGATCCAGGTGTCCCTAAACCTCCAGCTACCAGAAGCTAGGATTGGACAGCAGGACTTGAGATTGCCCTGTTCTGTTCATGCCCTCTGATGCATCTGGCTCTGTCCACTGTTGGAAGACAAGATACAGGGCTAGATGGACCATTGGTCTTATGCAGTATAGCTGTTCTTATGTTCTTAAGTTCTGATCTATCTTTTAAAACTGTTTTCTTCTTTTGTTAGTCATCAGAACAGGTCAAAGTTGCCCCTTTTTATTCCCTTCTTGGTCTTTCCACAGCCATTAGTATAGTTTTAAATTTATTCTCAAATGTGTAAAGTGTGTGTGTATTTAACTAGTCCTTCCTGCGTAAATTCTTAATTCTTTAGAACTATATGGCTTATCTCTTTACCACCACTTTATAATATATCTTGTAAACAACTGTGAAATCATTTCTATGTTATTTGTAAAAGACTTTTGTTCTAGAAGTGCATGGTACTTCCCATCTAATCTATTTGATGTATTTCTGAGGAACCTATCTGCTTGCTATCTTAATGCTATACCACAGGATGTAGTAGGATGCGATAAGCAATACGTAAAACTTGATTGGTTCTGCCTTGCTTCTGATAGTAGCAGCAATGAGGCAGAAATAGTACAGGTGCAACAACTATGTCCTTCAACTGTACTCCCCTCTCGCAACAAAAACTCTTTACTGGTATCTCTTGGTATATCAATCAGCATTTGTGGTTGTATAAAATTCTAGAAACTACTTTTCACTAAATAATTTATACATGTAGTGGCATTTTTTCCTATAATCTGCTCCCACAAAGTTCTCTTTTCAGGGGATGTCAAATGTCCCTTTGTCCAGGCATTTACTGTTGGGTGTTATAACTTGTTTAATAGTATTTCCTAGAAGAAGAAATTAATGTTTGTTTTTTGAAGAGTTCAGAGGTTAGACATAAGATTGTTAAGTAGCACAATTATACTAGTCTTTTATTTTGTGGTTTAAAGGCAGGTACATGGGTCTGATGTCCCAGTTGAAGCAATTCTAAAACTTAGAAGTACTTGATACACCAAATACCACCTTTTATAGTTAGGTGTAGTCATCATAGATCCTTATTTTGACATGTCTTTAAAAAAAAAAAATCCTGCTCTCTTCTCACAGTTACAGAATGAGCTGTTTTCCTCATTTCTCTTTCTCTCCATGGGGAACTTTTGAAGCAATAGACCCAGTGCTGCACTTCTCTCAGGGTGGAATCCCACAATTCGCTTTTAGACTGGGTCTCCAGGCTCTGGCACCTCCATGTACCAACTGTAATTACTCCAAATGCCTGACTGTGTTTGGCCATTTGTACAATTTTTTTTTCAGGAGCTGTACGCAGTAGATGATGCGATGACTCAGAATAGCTTCTCCAAAACAAAGTAGTATTTATTTACATCAGTAGCAAAATAGCATTCAGAGAAAAAGGCTAAAACAAACAGCCTGCACACATTTGTCTTACGTAGAGCTTATCCCAGACACCCCAATATTGGGGGTGGATTGTCAGTCTGCTCCCCAGCAGTCATGGACTCTTTATGTCTCTCTCAACTTCAGGGCTGAGATTTTAAATCATTCCAAAGTTCTTTGTTGCATTTTCCCTGTTTGGCTTCCCAACCCTTGTGGTTACCAAACCAGTCTGTTGATCAGAGCATGATAGAGGTAAAATTCCAAATGAATTGACATCTGTATTAAATACTGGTGAGTGAGTTTTCTGAAGCTATTGACTGTGGCTTCAGCAGACACACAAAACAACATAAGACTGACTTGACTCCTAGTTATACTTTAGTAAGTGACAATAACCAAAACAAACAAGCAGAGGATTACATAATAGCTAATATTTTTATGACTCTCTCCCACACTGTTCACACCTGTGTACCACCTGATTGCAAGCCATATACCACAGTTTAAGAACCTCTGACCTCATCAATTGCGGGAAAATGTGAACCTTTTTTACACTGGTCTCTTTTTGAATCCTTAGTTTAACCTGAAGTTTACTGAGTGTTGAAACAAGGGGTCCCAAAATCTGTGTATTTTCTTATTTAAAAAATAGCACCTTTTTCCCCATTAAACAGTGAATAACACTATATTGAGTTTAGCCAACTTATTGGTATGAATCTTTTGGCCTCTAATGCCAGGGCCTCAAAAACCTGCTCACCCACTTGATTATGGGGAATGGAAATTTTGTCTGAGTGGGACAAGGAAAGCTGTTGGTTCCCTCTCTAGAGAGAATAAATATAGGGAAGGCAGGGAGCAGAGCAGCCCAGTTGTTGTTCCTTTCTCAAGAAGGAGACTTGAACTGTCGAAGCTGCTATATTTTTCGTGGGGTGGGGAGGAGGGATGGAAGAACAAAAAAGACACTGATCCTTTGAGAACAAGAGGGAGGAGCTGGAGAACAGAATGCTCAGGTTCAGAGGAGGAGAATCTGGGAAGCTTTAGGCCTCCTGCACTACCAGGAGGACAGCAACTGGCTTCCCAGTCCTAGACTGCAAGCTGAAAAGAGGACCTCTGCAAAGAGGTAGGGGGCAGAATTGATTTATGGTTTTGGAGTGTGGGAGTAAACCTGTGTCAGTCTAGTGTAAGAAAATAAAATAAAACAATAATGAGTAAAATGGCGGGGGGGGGGGAGAATTGGGGAGTAACACACACTTTAATTTTACCCAGGCTAGGGTATGGAATTATTCCTTCAACATATTCCTAACTACATACAAAATACTACATTAAGAGAACATTAAGGTTGCAAAGTCGAACACTGAAAAGTGAGGAAATGCCAGAATTAAGGTTGCCTATCTAACCTTAATGTGGCCCCCTTGTTAAATCAGTTACTATTGATTTTTCATGTTTTGTACTTTTGCATTGTAGTGCACATTTAACTGCATACATATTAATACTTTTTTTTTTAATTTACAGGTGTTTCCATTTCAAGAAACATTATTGTGACCAGTTTGATGCTAAAGAACATCTTTAACAGAGGTTTTTATAGATGTGATAAACTTTTAATACCAGAATGGCTCACATAAGAATACTAAGACAATTGTGTAAGAAACTATTTTCCCACTGGAAGCTTTGGAAGTTTAGCATTGTTGTTTTTGTTTTTCTAGTATTTTTGTTTTTATTACAAAGAGAAGTAGGTGTTCAACATGCTAAACGTGAACCAGGGATTGGACCAGTTGTGGGAAAGAAAAGTGATGTACTCGGTTTCATGTTAAATGCTGTGAACAATATTAAAGGTGCAAAGCCAAAAATGCAGATAAAAGCACCTGTTAGGCAAACCAGTATTCCTGGAGTGAGACACTGTTTGCAAGGACATTATACACTAGCAGAACTGAAACCCTTCTTAGAGCGACCTCTTCAGGACCCCAATGCCCCTGGAGCTTCTGGTAAAGCATTCAAAGCTACCAATTTAAGCCCAGAAGAGGAGAAGGAGAAGGAGCGTGGGGATGAAAAACACTGTTTTAATGCTTTTGCAAGTGACAGAATTTCTTTGCACCGGGATCTTGGACCAGACACTCGACCTCCTGAGTATGTTGAAATCCATACTTTGAGAGTAACATACTTATCTAACATATAGAGACATAGCATATTCTCAGAACAACTTGGGCAGCATTTAAATACACCTAACACTGCAAACAGATGTCTTGTAATGTCATCAGTCTGTGGTATAGAATAGGAAATCTCTGATTTACAAGTGGCGGCTGTGTTGAGATACAGTCAAAACGAAAAGTTTTTTAGGAAGGCTTAGTCTGCATTTCTTCGTTATCCGGTGTTTAGACATTAAGTAACAATCCAATGAGTTTCTTTGTTTATGATGTATGCCTCTAACCTTAATTCTCCCTTAATGACCTTTTTTGGGAACTTCCTCAATTTTTTAAAAGAAAACTAAAACTTATAAGTAAAAATTCTTTTCATATCGTTAAGTTTTTTTTAAAAAAAAATTAATAGGAAAAAAGTGAAGAAAATTACGTGTTAATAAAAGAAGCAGAAATTTTATGATACAGCAGAAGCAGCAAGGACTGTTTTGAGGTCATTGAAAGGAGAGCAAGAATAGTAGGTTTAATTCCGTAGGTTTCCTCTGGAATCCTATGGCATGCAAAAGTTTTGCCAGCACAGCCCATACTTTCCTTGAGCAAGCCCTTATTTCTCTTCTAGAACACACCTTCTTTGCTTGAGCGTGTCTGTAGTGGTTTTAAATTCCTTCAGCCATTAATATTGGTGTGATGGGTCTCATAGATTTGTGTTATGCCCATGCAGTTTACAAAATCCATAGGCCAGTGGTTCTCAACTCTGGTCCACTGCTTGTTCAGGGAAAGCCTCTGGCGGGCCAGGCCGGTTTGTTTACCTGCCGCGTCCGCAGGTTTGGCTAATCGCGGCTCCCACTGGCCGTGGTTTGCTGCTCCAGGCCAACTGAGGCTGCAGAAAGTGGTGTGTGCTGAGGGATGTGCTGGCCGCTGTTCCTGCAGCCCAAATTGGCCTGGAGTAGCGAACCGCGGCCAGAGGGAGCCGCGATCGGCCAAACCTGCAGACGCGGCAGGTAAACAAACCAGCCTGGTGTGCCAGGGGTTTTCCCTGAACAAGTGGTGGACCAGAGTTGGGAACCACTGTCATAGGTAAAAACAAGTTTACAAAATATAGAGGTCCATGTCTGACTTTGGAAGAGGCCTTACTTGTTGGCTCAGAGCTTGATAGTGTTCACAAGCTGTAAACTTTATAGACAATAAACAGTAAGTACACAGTTTACAAGGTCCACAGAGATAGTCTTGTTAAACTTGTAAGCTCTGAATAGTGCTTGCAGATCCGGGAAGAAGCATAGCTTTAAAATTCTAATATCCTTGAGCAGAATCTGATTGGCTTCCAGAAATTACAACTTTCAGAGGATTTGTCTGCAAAGCGTCTAATTTCTTTGAATCAGATCTATGCTTTTTTGTTTTGTTTTTCTTACAAACTCCACAAAACATATTAAGAAGTTTATAAAGTCTGCAAAGGCCTCACTAGAGCTCTGAGGTTCAAATAATTATAGAAATAACTCCAACAACTAGCCATCCATTTTTGTTTGAAACAAATTCTATACCCTAAACCTCAGTGAAAACAAATGAATAAAACAAATGCAGAGTTTCTCAAAGATGTTTTTAAAGTTCAGACAGGGCAACAAACTGGCATTCTGAGATGCTCTCAAGGGATTACCACCACATCCATAAATGAAATGTTTACACCTCCCTATTGAAGTACATAGAATCTAGCAGTGGGATTCAGAACAATTTTGTGACATACGTCACAAAGAGAAACAAAAATCTTGATTTATTTTTTCAGATGTACGACCAGGGGCCCACCTTCATCTACAAAATAAATGAGTGAGTTTGGTGTTAGCTCAGTCCTCGGAGAACAGGAGTTCATCACATAACTACTAAAAAGAAAAGGAGTACTTGTGGCACCTTAGAGACTAACCAATTTATTTGAGCATGAGCTTTCGTGAGCTACAGCTCACTTCATCAGATGCATACCGTGGAAACTGCAGCAGACTTTATATATACACAGAGAATATGAAACAATACCTCCTCCCACCCCACTGTCCTGCTGGTATGCTGGTATGCAGGACAGTGGGGTGGGAGGAGGTATTGTTTCATATTCTCTGTGTATATATAAAGTCTGCTGCAGTTTCCACGGTATGCATCTGATGAAGTGAGCTGTAGCTCACGAAAGCTCATGCTCAAATAAATTGGTTAGTCTCTAAGGTGCCACAAGTACTCCTTTTCTTTTTGCGCATACAGACTAACACGGCTGTTCCTCTGAAACCTACTAAAAAGAACTGGTACTATTCAACAGAAGTATTATTCTCTGCTTAAATGGGCACTGGGAGTGGCAAGGCTGTGTGGAGAAACAGTAGTTGGTAGGGTTGCCAACTTTCTAATTGCACCAAACCGAACACCGCTGCCATGCCCCTTACCCGAGGCCCTGCCCCCCCCCCCAACCCTCCACCCCCCTCACTCACTTTCACTGGGCTGGTGATCGAAAAAATGACTAATCATTAAAAGCATATTTATTTATTTATTTATTTAAATAAAATGACATTTGTAGGGGTTTGGGGAATTGGTAATAAGATAGGGATTCTTTCTCATTTGGGTCACTAGTTATAATCATGCCCAAGATGACAGTAGTTGAAAGCTGTCCTCAACTGATTAGTGGCTAGTAGCCTATGTGAAATGAATTAGTTATCTCAGTCCACTTCTTGGTGCACTTTATCATTGTTACACAATTCATGGAAAACGTTGGTACTTTTACTGGCAGTCAAAGAAGTATATTTGAAATGCCATAATGTTAAAAAATTCTAAAGACCAATCCTTTTGTTGGAAAAAAAAAAAAGACTTAGTCGAGGTAGTTATAATAACCATGACCCCTCCCGCCCCCCTTTTTTTAAACTAGACATTAAAGCTCTAAGGCAAAAGTCAAAGAGATTGCATTTTTTTACATACAGGAAGAACCTAATCTTTATGCTCCTACTTGATAGGTAATTATAGTATCTATATGGCATACATATTGGGAAGCAGCTGGTGTTTAGAACAAAAAGAATTATCTGGCTGATATGTAATAACTAAACACAGGAAAAATAAAGCTTTAAATTGTTTTCTGTCTTGCTTGGTGAACCATTCTGAAATGTTTATATCTGTTCTCATGAAGTTTTAAGACCTCTATTTACATGGTCTTTGAGGCATGTTTTTTCAGATGCAGATGCGATGTGTATGCATGGCAAAAATGAAGTTGTGCTGTTCCACCTGGCTGCCAAATAGCTGCCACCCACCTTTCTTTCCTCTCAAGCAAGTAGTAGTAGAACTGATTTTTGGGGTTTTTTTTTTTTAGACTGGAGCATGAAAGGATTTTGCAGCTTCCTTTCTTTGTAGTTCCTCTTCTCCGTTGTCCAGAAGTTACGTAGCTTCTGCCCTCTCCTCCTGTTTCTCCTCAATCCTCCCAGTCATGGGTAAACCATGCAACATAATCTTTTCTTCCCTTACATCCTTGGGAGTTGTCTGCTGGGTACACTGAGCCCTCAAATGTTGTAGGCCAGCAGATCTGGGACTTGTGCTCCTGCTTTGCACTTGTACACAATTCCATTTAAGTATCTTAAAGAACTTTAAAATGTCAATGCATTAAGCTTCATCTCCCCTATGAACTAAGCAGACTTACAGATGGGGATGCTGAAATACAGGCTACATAAGTGGCACAGGCAGGAATGAACCCATATCTAGCTTCCAGTTTGGTAATTTTCAGCCCCAGACCATTCTTATTTTCAATACAAACATTTTTATCGGGTAAAAGACCAAATTAAAAGTTTTTCTTTTTTGTTTTGTTGCTGAGATGTTGACTGTTATGTGGCTTTATTTGTGGGTGTATTGTTTTGAAATTAGGAGTTAAGAAACTATATCTTTTAGATGAAGATGGTTTCTTTCTGGATAGTATACACATGAACTTTAATATTAGCGTTGACTTGTTAAGACATCTTGTCCGTAATGTCATGTAGACAGCCCAAATTTTTAGGAGCATAGAAATGCTGTACTGGCTCAGACCAGTAGTTTGTGTAGTTCAGAAGTCCAGCAATTCCCCCAAGGAAAGTCTTCTCCTAATCCTTAGTAGTTAGAGCCTGGTTATGAAGGAGAGTGTAAATTCCCTCCAAAACATTTGACTTTTCCTCTCCTTTCACTTCCAGTATTTACTATTATAACTCTGGATATTCTTATTATGCTATACCCTTTTAAGCTCTTGGACTCAATGACTTCCACAGTCTGAGTGACTGCATTCCAGAAAGTATTGTCTTTGAATATGCCACCTTCCAGTTTATTGAATGTCCCCTTAAATCTATAATGCTCACTTCAGTGATTAGTAAGTAATAATAATACCTAGTAGAAACTGGATGAGCCAAAACCTGCATGCACAATTCCTATTGTCTTCCATGGGTGATATATGGTTGTATCCGAGAGGAAAACTGGACTCTACTTCAAAGGAACTTGACATTCCTGGGATCAGAAGTGACTTCATTGCCCAAATAGATATTCATGAGGTATTAAGAATTGGCCATCAAGAATTCTATTTGAGATGCTGTATGACACTTTCCATTTCTTTATTCTCCAACGCCTATGGAACTAGAAATTATAAGAGGGAAAAAATAAAATGTCAGTAATTTCTCTGTTACAAAAAGGGTGGTTTTTTAAAGACTGAATTAGAGTTCATATTAAATTTTATATAAAGTCTAAAACTTCTTTTAATCTTTAGATGTATTGAGCAAAAATTTAAACGTTGCCCATCACTGCCTACTACAAGTATCATAATAGTTTTTCACAATGAAGCATGGTCTACTCTGCTAAGAACTGTACACAGTGTGATGTATACTTCCCCTGCCATACTCCTCAAAGAAGTTATTTTGGTGGATGATGCCAGTGTAGATGGTAAGAAAAAAAAATTTTTTTTTTAAATCTTACTTTTCTAATTAATCCATGTTAAGATTACACCTGTGATTAGTCAGTTAGTGATATGTTTTGCATCATTAATGGTTAGAAAGAATGAGAGAGACAGTTATCTCTTTGCTAAACGTGTGTGTGTGTGTGTAATTAAATTTACTTAATTAGTTTTAATACTCTCATGCAAGATAAAAACAGAAGGGAGAAAAACCTTCTATTTTCTAACTCTATTTGGCAAATATGGATTTCTTGTCTATTCATCCCAACGTTCTAAGTTTATACCTCCCTAACACAAAGTTTATATATTTTAAATGTTTTTTTTACAGTTTAAATTGCGTAACAGTGCCACTGTGATTAGTGACCATGGTAAGCCTTGGGGAACCAAGTTATATTGCACTTTGTAGAACAAGGAGTCCTAGGATAAAGCAACCTACTACTAACCTATGATTATAGGTAATGTTTACAATGATCTGCAAACATTTATACATGTGTCCCTCTTTAGGCCTGTAAATGGTCTCATTAAAGTGTTTGAAGATAAGGGACAATATGAGAAGAAACGTTCTTTCCCACAAAATAAAAAAAAGTACTAAATGATTGCGTATTAAAAGGTGGAGCTCTAGGTAATTGTCTAAATAATCACAGGTGGATATACTTTGGATGATTACAAAGCCAGTTTTACAAACTTGCATACACTGAGATACCGAGGCAGACTTCTGAAAGAACACACATTCAGATCAATGCACCTATGGTTGTTTGCAAGTCCGCGTATTTGGGAATATCAACAAATTTGGATATAAGGTGCATTCAGAAGCAGAAGGCCACTAATATTAATATGGAAGTGAGAAGATACAAAAACTTAGAAGCAAAATTAAACCTGAGAGGGAAATAAATCTTCTTAAAGGTCTTCACCCATCTGTATATTTAGAGCTCCTACTGTAGGTAAACGTTGTAGCTCTTGATTGTTTATGCCTGCAAGATGTGCACATGCACCCATATGTACATGCAAAACCTGCACTTACGTGTATTTGTGTATGTAATTTGGGTGGCTAGGTGCACAGTTACTCAGTTTGCTTGCAACATTAGGGTTTTGAGTGCTTAAGTGATACAAATGCAAAATGCAGGCCTATTGGAAATGTCCCTTGCACTGTGAATGCTTTTATCATTTTTTTGTAAAGTAGAATCAGTAATGACCAACAGGAACTGCTTTTTAACTGCTCTTTAGTAGAAGTCACTCCTGCCAGAGGTGAATTCAGTTTTGTTCTGTTTTTTTTTTTAAAGTCTTGCTTCCACATTGCAAAATCCTTTAAAATGTATTTTATTTGGACTTGCATACACTTGCATTGGCTTTTGATGCCTACTATAGAATCTTAATAATCACATAGCCTGCATTCAATTTTATTACTATTGTGTCTACCTGTGACAAAAATACTGATTTTATTTTAGACTCCTCTAAATGGTACCTATTGTTTTAATCTTTTAAAGCTTTAAGAATTGGGATGGTTTCTCTTCAAATACATATTTTATGAACCTCAAATTCCAAAAATATGTTTAATCATAGGCTACTCAGCAGAATTTAACCTTTTCAAAATTTGTATTTTAACATACTAGCATGCAAAGTTGATCATTGACAGTTAAAGAAAAAAAATCAAAGGAATTTCAGGCAATGGGTTTCTACTGAATACTCTGAAGTTGATTTGTCTTTTCAGAATACTTGCATGATAAACTAGATGAATACGTGAAACAATTTCAAATAGTTAAGGTAGTCCGACAAAAGGAAAGAAAAGGTCTAATCACAGCACGATTATTAGGAGCTTCAGTAGCAACAGGAGAGACGCTTACTTTTTTGGATGCACATTGTAAGTACATCTGTGCTATGTGTATGATCTATAGTAGTAGTTAAAATATGAGATATTTAGGAAACTGTATTGTGTTCATTTTATAAACCATCATTTTAAATTTTACTTTGTTTTAATTTCCTTCTCAGTGTTAGAAATGTAAACTTTGCCAAATTTACCTTTTAATATAAAATAAGTGTGGCTAAAGTTAATGCAATGCTGTCTAGAAGAAATGTTTAGTTGCTTGTGCCAGGGACTATAAAGAGTTGACAAAATTTAGAAAAAAATTGTCTAACTCCGCTTGGAGTTGGTACGAGGAAATGGGGAGCATAGGCTCTGAAGGGTTTGCATGTGCATTCTGAACTATAGCATTTGAGTGCTTTATAAACATACCTTAATTGTCATAACCTTCCTGTGCAGTAGCTAAGTACAGTTACTCTTATTGTACATATATAGAAATAGTTTCAGAGACAGATTAAGTGATTAGCGTAAGAGGGTGTCAGTATCTGAGCTGGGATTGAACCCAGGAGTCTCTTGCTATTGGTCCATGCTAGTTCACTAGAGCTCTCATACTGCGGAGCTAACTCTCCCTGGAACCCTAGGCTCCAGTGGTAACTAGGGTTACCAACTTTGGTTGGATGAATTCCTGAAGGTTTCATTGCATGACATTATCTTTTAATTAAAGATTAATTTTTAATTCCTGGGGTCTCCAGGACAATCCTGGAGAGTTGGCAACCCTAGTGGTAGCTCATCAGAGGAAGCAGCAAGGTTGTAGGCAGTTGGTGGTAGCTGAGCAGGAGCTTCTTGTGGATCTTGGGTACCATCGACCACTTTAGCACAGCCTACTACTGCTGTGAATTGATTTGTGGTCTTGCTAAAACTGAGAGATCCATGGCTGTGCAGGTTTCACGAATTTGAAAGGCCTATATGGTGAGTAAGTAACTTATAAATTTTAACATTGACAGACTTTCATATATGATGATCAGTTTATGCTGGCTTACACTAAAGGCTCTCTTCCCATTTGAATTGTCAGCTATTAGGAAAGCACTAACCAATACTTACTTTTTAAATAGTCACATTAATAACATTAGTCAGCTAGATCATACTAGTGAAATTTGATGTAAGAGTAGGAAAATCTTTTAAATACAACTTCTAGCATAGTCAAGAATTATTTACCAAGTATTTTCATGTTCATGAAACAGTACAAATTCTAAAATGATTGTTATGGAAAATCATTCCAAAATGCTTAAAAGTATATTTTGTTTCTCAATTACTTAGAATTGTATGTTCGAAATAAAATTTTTGGATTCACATCACACTTGAAGTCACAATTTATAGGGCCGAATCTTTCATTAATTATCTTCAGTCTTAGCTCTTTGATTGCAGACTATCTTTCGCTGTGTTTCTTTTTCATGCTTGTTGTCATCCCAGGGCCTAGCCCAATCTTCATTTCAGTCTCTCCTCCTCCTGGTCCCTTTTTTAGTAAAAGTTTGTTTTGCTATTTTTTTTTTTTTTTTAATGCCAGCACTTGTTTTTTTCTTCAGACACATGATCACTTATGCCAGAATCTAAGTCCACTCAGCAAAGTCCACTTAGGTGCCTCTAAGCTAACATTTAATCTTTTAAAGAAAAAGTGTGGATTCTACAAAACATGACTCTGTTCAGTAATAGTCCCTTAATTATTCTTTCATTGTGAAGAAAAAGTCCAGTGCTTCATTTAATTAATTCTTTTCTCTCCTCTCCCTCCCCCTCATCCCCGTAGGTGAATGTTTTTATGGCTGGTTAGAGCCATTGTTGGCACGAATAGCTGAGAACTACACTGCTGTTGTAAGCCCTGACATTGCATCCATAGATCTTAATACTTTTGAATTCAGCAAGCCTTCTCCTTATGGACATAACCATAACAGAGGAAATTTTGACTGGAGTTTATCATTTGGATGGGAATCTCTTCCTGAACATGAAAATAGAAGAAGAAAAGATGAAACCTATCCAATTAGGTAAACAGTTGAGCTCGTAGAATATTTGAAATTCTTCACTTTGCAAATTGTTTGCTAAAAAAATTCTAATTAGCAACTTCTGAACAAAGCACTTCTTTGCCTGAGGATGGGAATAGCAGCACTGGAATCAGAAGTCTTAATGTCTTATGATTTGAGCTCTTTCACTTATTGAAATATTTTCTCTAGATTTTATTTCTTTACAAGTCAAATTTTTACAAACAACTTTAAAATATAAATATAAACACATTGTCTTTCTCCCCTAGATTTTGTTCATAATTTCCCATAATTGCTTCCAGCAGTGGAAGCAGTGTTAGTCTGTCTACATGACCATTTCTATCAGTTAAATTTTTAACTACTACATCATCTAATTCCATTTTGAATTGAGTTAGATAATGTTGTGGTTAGAATGCCCGTAGCCTGTCTATGCTAGCACTCCCAATAGTGGATCTGCAGCTACAAGAAATTTCAGAGAGGGAAAAAATGCTAGTGTAGACACAGTTAGTCTCCATAAAGTATACTGGTTGAAACTGTCTCATTGTCAGGCACTTATTTAAACTCATACTGGGGCATAGTACTGTTTCACAGCAAGGTAACAAAAATATAGCAGAACCATCCCATGTATGTTACCAGAAAAACTAGACAAAGGAGGACTAATAGTGTATAAATGTGGGTGGAGTGAAAACAATTTTCCTGGAATGCAAGCACATTTTCTGTTTTCTCTCTCTCTCTTTCTGGTGTTTAGTTCTAAAGTTCATTGCATTGGTTTGTTTAAGTGCCATCCATCCTGATATCTTAAAGAACTCTTGATCTCTTGTCTGTCGTAACTCATTAGTAATGACTAATTATTATATGCCTATTTATAGTGTTTTATATCTTGCATCTTGGGAATGTATAAT
This sequence comes from Caretta caretta, assembly GCF_965140235.1. Classification (NCBI taxonomy): domain Eukaryota; kingdom Metazoa; phylum Chordata; order Testudines; family Cheloniidae; genus Caretta; species Caretta caretta. The sequence goes on along the minus strand of NC_134216.1, from coordinate 36,729,569 downwards.
AGATTTGAATGATAGGTGCATTGAAAAAGTGTAGGGGGAGATTGAGGGGGAGGAAATACATACTTTTCATTAGCTCTGCTGCCTGGGCATCAGCTTTTTCTGTTTATTCATATTTCACATCTTGAAATGCTTCAAGAATTAAAAATAAAAAAACCCTAAGTGGGGACTTTATGGATGGTGGCAAGTTTGTTAAAATGTCCAAACTGAGAAAACAAGCTTGTTGTGTGTGCTGCTCATCATCTTACAAAGATGGCAGACACCCATATCTATCGACTACTATGTCCATAATAGTAATTTCTATATTTAGAAAGTCTTTTTTGACTTTCAAAAGGTTTTGTAAATAAAAGTTGACATGCTACACAAATGCTTTGATATACTTCAAGAATCGCTTAAACTGATGAGGGAAATAGCCTAAAAGTTATTTATGGCTACTGATCCAGGAAGTTCCACATCTGCATAAGACTGTTTTTCTTACATCTTTCGCAGAGTGACACTGAAGTGATGTTGCATGCTTGAGAATAAAGCCAGAATTAAAATGTTAAGGGTCACTGAGAAGATGGCAAATGGACCCTTTTTAGTATGGTTTAAGAAATTTTTCCGAGCAATCCTTCTCAGAGACCATATAACTGAATTCTGCTAGAATACCCACAGAGAAAGGTGAATCTCCCCCAAATTCCAGAACAGCTGGGGTGCTTAGTATCATGGTAGTGAATAGTCATATCTAGCCAGGCTTTAGGCTGAGCACCAGCATGGAATAACACACACAGTGGTTGATCTCAATATCTCAATACATTGGAAAGAGGCCAGACATCTTTACTGATGCCCTCTGCCCTTTCAGCAACTTTTTGTCTGCTCATTGGATCACAAGGTGCTGCCAACATAGTTTGGTTACTTATGGGGATGGAAAAATGCATAAAGTTTACTAATGACTTGTCTACATAGGAAAATGTATTGATATAGATATACAGCTATAGTTATTCTCGCATAACTCCTTGTATGAACACTTATTCTGGCATAAGAGTGCCTTTTTCCAGTTTAGTTTGTTCTGGAATCAGCATATCCACACAGGGAGTTACCCTACTATAACTGCAGTGGTATAATTATGCTAGTGAAGCTCCCCTGGTAGAGAAGCCCTTCAGCCAGTTTAAACCTTGCATCAGTAACTTACTTAATGGTTTCTCTTTTTGCAGAACTCCTACTTTTGCTGGAGGTCTTTTTTCAATATCAAAAGACTATTTTGAATATATTGGAAGCTATGATGAAGAAATGGAAATATGGGGAGGAGAAAATATAGAAATGTCTTTCAGAGTAAGTTTAGATATAATCCTATGTCTGGCCTTACGTCAGTCCAGTAAATGTGTCCCCCTAGTTGACTGATTCACCAGAGAGGTCATGGATTGAAAGAACATGAAGACCTGAGCTATCAGTAATCTATGGGCAGAAAATAATAGAATAAATAATAGGCTTGGTCACTATAGTAATAAAGTGTATTTGGATTTGATATCCAAAATTTATGCTTCCAACATTCACCTGTGGATTTGAATTTTGATTAACAAACCCCATTTTCTAACGTGATATGAACTAAAAGAAAAGAAGTACTTGTGGCACCTTAGAGACTAACCAATTTATTTGAGCATAAGCTTTCGTGAGCTACAGCTCACTTCATCGGATGCATACTGTGGAAAGTACAGAAGATCTTTTTATACACACAAAGCATGAAAAAATGGGTGTTTACCACTACAAAAGGGAGAGAAAACCTTTTGTAGTGGTAAACACCCATTTTTTCATGCTTTGTGTGTATAAAAAGATCTTCTGTACTTTCCACAGTATGCATCCGATGAAGTGAGCTGTAGCTCACGAAAGCTTATGCTCAAATAAATTGGTTAGTCTCTAAGGTGCCACAAGTACTTCTTTTCTTTTTTGCGAATACAGACTAACACGCTTGTTACTCTGAAACCGGCTATATGAACTAGAGCTCTTACCTGGGTGCTTAAGATGAAACATTAAAATTGTAAAGTATAAAGTATATGTTGTTTTTAGACTTTGTAAAAATTCTATCACCAGGTATGGCAATGTGGTGGACAATTGGAGATCATGCCTTGCTCTGTTGTTGGCCATGTCTTTCGCAGCAAGAGCCCCCATACTTTTCCAAAAGGCACTCAAGTGATCACACGTAATCAAGTTCGCCTTGCAGAAGTCTGGATGGATGAATATAAAGAAATATTTTACCGGAGAAACATAGAAGCAGGAAAAATTGTGAAACAAGTAGGTGGTGGTGGTATTAGAAATCACTCTTGCTGCACTGAAAGTTTTGGTGAGCAAAAGTTATTTATTGACAAAAGTATGTAAGACTTCTAGAAATTCTAATCAAAAGTACTAGGCAGGACAATGTTTTATTTGCTCAAATATCCAGTAAATAAAGATAGGTGTTTCACTTACTCTTGAATTCTGTTTGCTCTTTAAAGTCCTATAATTAGAGCTTGTAAAGTAGCGTACTCACCACACCTTTATGTCAGAGTACAATGCTGCAAGGAATCCTTGTCACCAGCCTATCCTGTAGATAGTTATACCTCTCACTGGGTCTTCTGTGGCTCAGTCCTCTGGCTCAGTCCTCCAGCCAAGTCCCATAAAGTTCAGTCCCCTTCCAGGGTAACTAGGTCCAAAAACCTCTTGGGGTTATTCTTAAGCCTGTCTTTTGGGGTCAGTCTTCAGTCACACCCTGAGCTTAATATTCTTTCCACTGCACTTTCATGCCCCTGCCTCAGGGGCTACTAGGGGAAACAAGGCCAACTCTCTAATCTGGCTTTTGGCCCAGAGACCCTGTATGAAGCAGCTAGCTGTGCTTCTTCAGACATGCTGCTGTTTCCCTGGGCCACTTCCTAACTCTAAGCCTCCTTGTGCTTTTTCCCCACACTCTGTGCTTAATACAGCCTCCCTTTAGTTCTCAGGCCCCTAGCATCTTCCTAGATCCTCGCAGCTTCTCCTTTTTCTTCTGAACTAATCCCTCTTTCACTCCATTGAAGTGTTTTTAACTACCCTAACTTAGAACCTCCCCCACAGGAACGTAACCTCCTCCCTGTGGAGCCTCTTGCCTGCTTAAACCCTATCTTTGCCCCCCAACCCCGTGGATTTCTCTCCACAGAAGAGTCCAGTCCTCTTTCTACTGAACACCTTGGATTCTGTATAAGATTCAGGTGTCTAATGATCCTTACCTAAATCTGCCCCCTCAGCTCAGGAGGCAATCAATCCATCAATCACAGGTGCACTAATTGGCTCTTACGCCTGTCACCTGTTAGAGAAGTGGTTAAGCCGCATCACAGAGCTGTTTGAAAAATGTTGATGATCAAAAATATGTTTTTGGTGGAGTAATAAAAAGTAAAAAAATGGATCTATTTCAAAAAACAGTTTTTCCAGGCCTTTCATTTTACCAAATGGCATAATTCCATTTTTACATCATAAAAAATGTTTTTGCTCATTTATACAGCTTATTAATAAAGCCCTTTGTAAGCAAAAAAAAATTGAATTGGCGTATTTTTATGAAAATGCTGGAAACTGATAAATGGTTTCATTGCCCAAAATTTGGTGACTTTTAAAAAGCTGCCTTTTGTTGCTGCTGCTGTTAAGCAAATGATTTGTGAACAGAAAGTTTGTAGGAAAAACTACAACTAAGTTCCTGAACAGTGGAAATGTATTAGGCAACCATCAGGCTACTGAAATATCTTTGCCTTGAGATAGAAGAAACACTGACACTTAATTGAAATTTGTTTTCTGCTGTAACTACTCCATCAGTGGTTCTCAACCTTTTTTCATTTGCAGATCCCTAAAAATTTTCAAATGGAGGTGCAGACCCCTTTGGAAATCTGTTGTCTGTATATAGAGTTGAATTCTGTTCAGTCAGTTTTCAGTCTGTCTTTCGTGGACCCCTTAGACTTAGTTTGTGAACCCAAGCAGTCCTTGGATCACAGCTTGAGAATCTCTGTACTACACCAAAATATACAGTAAAACATCTAAAATAGAATAATCTGTTTAGATGCATTTTCACATTTATTAATTTTGTTTTATAACAAAGTATCTAGTGTGAGATTTGAATCTTGTCCATGTGTACCTTTTTAGGCTGTAAACTAAACCACGGTTAGTAACTTTGGGCCAAATTCATCCCTGATGTAAACCACCTAGCCGAGGGGTGGGCAAGCTACAACCCGTGGGCCACACCTGTCCCGTGGGACTGTCTTGCCTGGCCCCATAGCTCCTGGCGGGGGAGGCTTGCCCCCCGGCCCCTCCCCCACTAGCCCCCCTCCCCCGCAGTCACGCCAGCAGCACGGCTTGTGCCTGCCCACCTCCCAGGCTTTCCAATAAGCCTGTCCTGCCGCTCTGAGCAGCCTGGTAAGGGGGTGGGGGAGAGGGGCAGGAGGTCCCGGGGGGCAGTCCAAGGACGGGGGCAGTTGGATGAGGTGGAGTTTCGGGAAGGGGGGGTGGTCAGGAGACAGGGAGCAGGGAGGTTTGGATAGGGGGTGGAGTCCCAGGGGGTCCTGGTGGGGGGGGGGGACAGGGAGCCGGGGGGCTGGATAGGGGGTTGGGGTCCTGGGGGGGGCAGTTAGGGACAGGGGTCCCAGGAGAGGGCGGTCAGGGGACAAAAAGTGGGGGTTGGATGGGTCAGGGGTCCCGGGGGGCCTTTCAGTGGCAGGGGTGTGGCTAGAGGTCGGGGCGGTCAGGGGAGCTTAGATAGGGGGTGGGGTCCCGGGGGGGTTGTTAGGGGTGGGGGTCCTGGGAGGAGGTGGTCAGAGGACAAGGAGCAGGGCGGTTGGATGGGTGGGGGTTTTGAGGGGGGCAGTCAGGGGGCTGGAAGTGGGAGGGGGCGGATGGGGGCGGGTGGCAGGCTGTTTGGAGAGGCATAGCCTTCCCTACCCGGTCCTCCATACCGTTTCATAACCCCGATGTGGCCTTGGGCCAAAAAGTTTGCCCACCCCTGACCTAGCCAGTTATTCCCCATGTTATAGTTGTGCATTTGATTTTTCTTTCCTAATTGAAGTATTTTGCACTTATCTTTATTGAATTTCATCTTGTTGAATTCAGACCAATTCTCCAATTTGTCAAGGTAATTTTGAACTCTAATTCTGTTCTTCAAAGTGCTTGCAACTCCTCCTAGTTTGGTGTCATTTGCAGATTTTATAAGCACGCTCTCCACTTTATTATCCAAGTCAAGACTAACCCCATGCAGGCCCCGCTAGATATACCTTCGCAGTTTGACAACAGCCCTAAGCCCTGCTTAGCAATGAACGGAATATATTCCTTCATTAGTTTTGTATCCCAGATCAGAACAGAAGCAGTTTAATGCTGTGTTTTATTTCATGAACGGTACATGGACGGTACATACACACAGCATTAAACTGCACTGCATATGTGTGTGTATCTTCCACTACATTGCCTTACTTTGACAGCCTCACATTTACACTTAGACTAATTTATTGTTAACCTAATGTAATGTGTTAGATTTTCTTAACATAATCGGTATTTTCATAACTTATGTGGTCCAAATTTAGGTGAAAATTTGATTAAAAAAATAAAATCCAACTAGCTTTTTGTTCAACTTGGGAAATTTTCAGTAAAAATCAGTAAAAATTGAAAACAAAGGGCCTTATATATTGCTTAAATAGCAACTTGTCTGCCTTAATAAGCCAATGTTTCTCTGCTCCCTGTTGCCACTGAGGACCCTTACAGCACTGCTTCAGAAGAAGCATGGGTTTGCTCTGCCTGTAGCAGTTGGAAGTATGTGCAAGAAGTCAATGGTACTTTGTCTCTATAAGTCAAATAGATGCAATTTTTATGTATTAAATTATTAAATGCTGTTTTCTGTTTCAACCCAGTATTTTTTTAAAAGATATTTATAGTTTTAGATTTAAATGTTAAACTCAAGCACTTGTTTAGTGCGACTCCCCAGGGCATCTTCATTAGTTATATAAATCTGATTTATTAGTGTTTTGGGGTGTTTTTTCCCAACAGAGAACATTTGGAGACATCTCAAAAAGACTTGATTTGAGGCAGCGGCTACAGTGTAAAAATTTTACTTGGTATCTAAATAATGTTTATCCTGAGGCATATGTACCAGACCTGAATCCTCCATTATCTGGATTTGTGAGTGTATTTCCAATTTTGGTTAATTTCTGTTTCACTATATAATCCTACCACTAAAGTTTGCCTGATTTCAACCCTAAAGTAGAATAAAAAATAGTACTAGCAAGTTTAATTCAGTTATTGTTAGCATGGTTCTAGAATTTCCCTGACTAGTGTGGGAATTCTTTTCTCCAAATTTTGCTAGAAGAACATTCTTTAGACTGATTCTTTTAACCTTGTGTATACTGGTATTTTTTATGAAAATCTCCCTCATCACTAGCACTGATGTAGCTCCACAGGTGCCCTTTTTACTTGACTGATGTCTGATAACCCTGTTCAGATGGTAGTAACATTAGTACTCCTATATTTTCTAGCTCTGAAGCGGCTGCAGCAGCAGTGTTAGTTAAATGGTGAGAGATTTTTCCAGAAACTGTCAGTATAAATGCAACTTTAGATGGTCTGTAAAGTGGTTTTCAGAGAGAAATCCCTGCTCAAACTGATGAGGGAAACTGCTAGAATCCTGTTTTAGCTTTTCCCACAACTGTCTTTGGCTCCTTCCACACTGTCTCTTGCATGTGGATTCCTTCTCAGCACTTATCTATAAGGCCACAATGTTACTCCTCACGTGTTATAGTCCTATATTAGCCTACTAATATTGGTTAAGGTCAGGTGCATTTGGGAGTAGTGAATGTTTATTGTAAACTATTTTGTTTTAGCTGTCTCCTACAACCTTAATAGGTTGCTTGCCTTCTTATATTGCCAGCTGTTCAGAATATAGAATATGTCTACTTGAGTGTGTGCACAATGCCTAACCTATTGTCGGTACTATCAGAATACAATAATGAGGTTTTGTCTAGCAAAGATTTAACTTCTAGTGTGGACAGGGTTGTACATTTAAAGATGGAACTTTAAGTAAAATAGCTGTTTACTCTTTTTAATTGTTGGCAAGTTTTAAATAACTTAGTTATATGCAAAAATAACCTGTTTTCTTCAGTTAAAAAATGTAGGTAGACGTCTATGTCTGGATGTTGGCGAAAATAACCATGGTGGCAAACCATTAATTATGTATACTTGTCATGGACTTGGGGGAAACCAGGTAAAATGTTGTTGTACTTAATTTCTTTCGCAGCTAGTCCACACAGCTATAACATATCCCTATCCCAAGCTTAATTTTCCTTCTAGTAGTATTGGCATACATATTTTAGTATGAAGATAAGCTAATGGTTTTTGTTACCTATATATTCTTGCATGAGAGGATAGTAAATGTAAAAATTGCAAGGAATTTTCTGTGATATTTCGCTGTTATGGTTCAATTCTTCAAAATTGCTTGCACAAAAACTGCACATGTAACTTTAGACAGACAAACACCCAGGCGCATTCATACAAGTGAGAAATTGCATACACTCACAATGGTATTTTTACCATAGAAGTGGTTTGAAATTAGTTAAAAGAAATAGCTTTGGGTGTCTTCACCTATAATAGCAGAAGCTGACACTGCAATAATTGCAAACTGTATTACGGAGGACCATTTCTTTTGAATTTAGAATTTGTTGGTGCAAATTGTTGGTGCAAATTTCTAGTATAACTGTATTCTCAGGACGGGTTAAACCTCCATTTCTGAGGTTACTGGGCTACTCAGTAAGCGTTCCCTTAGTGGAATTTACAGGGGCACACTTCTGAAAGTGCACAGAATAGATATCTCAGCCACATGACACCAGTTCACTGGCTCTGTCACACAACTTGCAGTTCTTCCTCATTTGACGTCTCTGCTACAGAAACACTTCTTTTCCCCCGCTTTTCCTTTGTAAATGTTATCTTGACTCTTCTTTTCTCTTATTCTTCCTCCTACTGCTTCTTTCTCTGTCACCAGGACTCACGCTGTCAAGGAGGAAGCCGGTGGGAAACTGTCAGTGCATGATCGAACAGCCAGGCCTGAGCTACCTGCCCTGTCATGCTTACAGCTTCATAGTGGGAGGTCAGAGTGGTCTGCCCTGTGCCAATCTAGCATTTTGAGAAATATAACATTTTAAATTCCTGAATTTCCCAACAGGAGCTCTTCTTGACACACAGCTCTTGGGGCACGGATTGCCTTTTAATGTGTGTTTGTACAGCATACAGCACAGTGCATCTCTGATAGAGGACTCAGGTCCTCTAGCCACTACTGTAGTGTTAAAAAACAAAACAAAAAAGAACTGTCTATGCTGCTTTCTTAAATGCTGCCTCACACAGTCATTAGTAGTAAATGTTACTAAAACCACTGTAAACATCAGTACGTGTTTAATAAAAATAGTTGTAACTGAAAAGTTATCTCACTGCTGATTTGATACCTGTTTTTTTTCCTCAAATCTTTTTTTTATGTCTCTTTTTCTCAGTAAAATCATTGGATGTTATCTATGGTATATTCAGTTGTTAACAGTATTTAACAGCTGCACAACCTAGGAGTCTGATCCTGCACCATTAAAGTAAATGGAAATTTTCCCTATTAATTTAAATGAGAAAAGGGCAGTTGTAGGTCTGGGCTAGCTGACTTGCTATGTTACACAGCATTTTCCTTTGGATCCCATTCACTATGTTACTTGAGGGATTATGATTCTATATTAATCTCTTTAGCGATTTACCCAACCTTGGTACAAAAGCATGGTATTAAAAGATCTGCCACATAAAGGCCGAGTCTGCCATATCTACTTTAACAATTTGTCTTGGTGAAGTGAAGCAAAATTGCACATTTTTTTTTCTGCTCAATCATAATATTCTGAATCTTGTTAAAATTCTTTTAAAATCTGTATTTATAATAGATGGTGCTGGTAGTGATGTGTGCAGTTAAAGATGCTCAGCACTTCCTGTTATAACAATGCATTTTCTGTTTATAAACTTTGTTAAACTTTATTGGTTTGGGTTGAAATTTTCCATGCTGGGTGTCTGCCTCAAGGTAATTTTTTTTATTTCAGCAAAAATGGTACAGCTATATCTCAGAAAGATTAGGGAAAAATACTAAACTCCATATTTAGCAACTCTGTTTTGGAGTAGGGGCTTAAAATCTGGAAAGGTGGTCATACTGATATTGGGGATGTGCCTTTACAGTCCCTATAAAAACCTGCCAAAACTTGGCTGACTTTTGACTGTCTAAAATCTCTGTTAAGCATATGCTCAGTAGAGATATGTTAGAGTTTGTGAGCTAAATTCTGTGAATATTCCATGTACACTGAGCATGCTGCATCCCAGGTCAGCAGGGGCTGAAGAGGACTTTCTCTGCAGTTGTTCCTCCTGGAGATCAGGGGCCTTCGTGATGTTGGGTTCAGGAGCTGAGAGCAAGGAGTCTGTATTCTCAGTGCTCCCCCTGCTAGGGTCCAGATAGTGAGGAGGAAGCTGACTGACTGGAGTGCATAGGAGTGAAGAACCAAACTTAGTGGTATAGGTTGGGGTGGGGGAGACTGGGGTGAAGAGCCTTAGGGAGATGTGGGTGTGGGAGACCTGAAGTTGAAGGGATGAGGGAGATCATGACTTGGCGCTGATGAACAGACTGGTATAATGAGAGAGATGAGAACAGAGGAGGCTGGAACTGTAACAAGCACCAGCTGGAAGGGCTAGCTTTTAGGTGGGGACATAGGCAGAATTTTCTGGAATAACTAGAGTGCACTCCCATAATAACCCGGGATTCCTGAATCTTAGTGTTCTTCTGTGGTCAGCAAATGGTTGTGAAACACACTGGCAAAATGTGTGCCTACATATCCTTTTAGTGACTAGCCTCCATAGAGGACAGCAATCTACTATTGTTATCAGCTCCTCTATGACAGAGGTGGGCAAACTATGGCCTGTGGCCCACATCCAGACTGTGGGACCATCCTGCCTGGCCCTTGAGCTCCTGGCTGGCCCCTGGCCACGCCTCTGCTGTTCCCCCTCCCCCACAGCCTCAGCTCACCGTGCCACCAGCGTTCTGGGAAGCGGGGCTGCGAGCTCCTACTGGGCAGCATGACGGTGGGGCTGGCTCTGGCCAGGCAGCGCAGCTGCCAGTCCTGCTATTCTGTGCAGCATGGTAAGGGGGCGGGGAGGTTGAATAAGGGGCAGGGGATCCCGGGGGGCAGTCATGGGACAGGACAGGGAGCAGGGGGCAGTTGGATGGGGCGGAGATTCGAGGGGGGGGCGGTCAGGGGACAAGGAGCGGGGGGGTTGGATGCGTTGTGAGTTCTGAGGGGGACATATGGGGGGCGGGGGCCAGGCTGTTTGGGGAGGCACCCTGATGTGGCACTCAGGCCAAAAAGTTTGCCCACCCCTGCTCTATGAAGTCAAGTGGCTGAGATCTGTGCTGTGGACATAAAGGTTATAACCCTGCTAATGAACCAAGTGGGAATCAATACATTTCCACATGATGGAATTTGTTTTTTTCAGTTGCTTTTTAAAAAAATGATAGTAAATTACATAGAAGAAATACATTAAAAATCAAGTAATCAAAAGTGCTAAATTTATGCTTTAATGCTAAAATTAAAGTTGTGCATGCAACCTTAATTTGGCCCCTTTTATGAGGCAGGGGCCTATGGAAAAATAGTAATGTGATCATATAATAAAAGATTTTATCATAATTCAGGGGGCTGAATTAAGGTTGTAACATAGTTTTTTGTGTAATAATTAAAAATACTAGTTGTAATACTTACTAAGTTTCCATGTAAGCAAATGTATATGAATATTTAACTTATGTAAATATTTGCATAACATGCATGATAAATATTTGAACCTGGATTCTGTGTTTAAACTGTTGGATAACAGAATGATACAATGTTGTATGCAAGAGTGATGTAGGAGTATTGGTCCCTGGATATTAGAGAAAGAAGGTGTGTGAGGTAATATCTTTTATTGAACCAACTTCTGGTGGTGAGAGAGACAAGCTATTGAGTTAGTTTTCCAGATCTGAAGAAGAGCTCTGTGTAGCTCGAAAGCTTGTCTCTCTCACCACCAGAAGTTGGTCTAATAAAAGATATTACCTCACCCACCATGTCTCTCTAGAATGATACACTTTTTTTAAACTTGACTTGTTTTTGTCATGGAATTTCAAGGAATTAATTTAGTTGCTGTGGTTGCTTGTTTCCACCTAATATATGTTAAAATGTATTTAATTTTTATTTATATAGTACTTTGAATACTCTGAACACTCTGAGATTCGACATAACATTCAGAAGGAGCTTTGTCTGTATGCTTCTCAAGGACCAGTGCAGCTTCAGGTCTGTAACTACAGAGGTAAAAAAACATTCACCCCTGGAGAAGAGAAGTGGGAACTTCGAAAGGTACTTCCAAGCAATTTATGCAGTAAATGAAGATGTATCTGTTTTAATTGAAAGAAAAGATGATTTTGATCAATTACGAGTTGCTACAGGGTTAACACGACTTTATTTATAGCAAAAGACAAGAATGGATAGCTCAGCCCTGGGGAAAAAAGTGTATAGACATTTTCACCTTTAGGTTGCAGATTGAAATACAGCCCATTCTGTTGGCTATGCTGTGGCAAATGTAAAATGACGGCCTCAGTCCTGTCCCAGTGGAGAAATGTCCACATCACAAAAAACTTAAACAATTGGTGCACTAGCACCCATGTAGAACTCTCTTGGCGGAAATGCCAAGGCTCAACTGGGCATAGAGAATGGACTTTTCTTTCATCCCTAGAAGTGGCCCCTCCCTGACAGCTTGATATAAATTTGTGGGACAATGTGGGGCAGTTTGTTGTGCCATTGCATGCTGCTTTACCTGTTTGAATAAATAGGGTTTCAGTCTCTGAGTCTACCTGTTGGGCCCCACCCTAAAAAACTAGCAGTAAATTCACAAAAAATTACAAACAAACATTTAAACTTACTCTGTGTGTTGTTTTGTTTCCCTCCCTTCTCCTCTCTAGGATCAACTGTTACATAATGCAGCATTAAATATGTGCCTTACGGGAAATGGAGAACATCCAAGTTTGGTATCCTGTAATCCATCAGATCTATTCCAAAAATGGGTTTTTGGCCAAAACAATTAAGTACAGCTACTTATAACTAGGAAATATTTGGTTAAAAAGATACATCCGCTTTGTTAAAAGGATATATGCACACTTCATTTTTTAAAATGATGCAAAGTTAGCTAATGTAAAATATTCCAAGAGCAATTTTCTTATTTAAAAAAGTATAAAATTGCACAGTTGCAAAGATCCCTTAAGCATCCGTGTAAAAACTACCAAAGAATATTTTGAGGTCTCCACAGGTAACAAAAATGTTTACAATATTTTGGAAATTTAATTTCCACAATAAGCTTAGCTTTTTATATTAACCACTGATTTTACAGATACTGTAATCTCCTCTATTTTGGGATAAAGTGTAGGGTTTTATATATTCTCATTTTGTAATGACTGCAGAAAAACTGGTCAATGAAGGTCAGGAGATGGATCTTCGTACAGTGTCTGGAAACTATTGTGCCTTTATAAGTGGTAATATTGTTTTAGCACTCAGTTGTTTGACTTTTCTGCTGACAGTTTCACTTAAAGAAAAGTAAATGAGAAAGGAAAAATTTAAAAACATTCTTAGCACTTCTCTCTCCAATTTTACACACTTAAAACAATATTTGGACTCCCGAGATGAAGCCAATGGGAAATCTTAACCCACTCAATTTCTAGCACATCAATCTTTGCTGAATGCAAGAAAAAAACTCCTTCAGAATTTTTATTGAAGTATGTAATTCATATATTCTTTAAATGGAAAATATGTATTGTCCTGGTATTAATCTTGTATGCTTTTTTTATTTGAATCCAATACACGTTACTGTTTTTGCCAGAGATTTCCTAAACTGCAGATTTTTTTTGTATTTGTCATAGTTCTCATAAATTGCAGAACATAAACCTATTATTTGTTGCTAGCGCTCTGTTCATTACTGTTCTTTTATTCTGTCAATAAATGTTACTGTTTTGTCTGCCTGTCTTAGTGATTCATGTAGTGTCTACTGTACGGGTTTCTAATGCGTATATGCAATTCCTTTTATGTTTTTCCCTTGAGTGTCTGATTTCTGTTATTAATCATTCAGAAGGAGAGTCCAACTGCATTACAGAATTTTATAATGAAATATTGCTTTTTAATAGAAAATAAATTTGCAAATATAGTTTGATGATACTCTAGATGCACAGTTGCTGTTTTATTTATATTCTTCCATATGTGAGTATTTTAGAAGTACAGCATTTTTTTTCCAGTGTTTTCCCTTGGGTAATTGATTACATAAACTGGTATTAAACACCTTTAAATCAGCATTTGCCTCCAAATTTCCCCTTGCAACTACTTGTACTGCCCCTTTCCAGAGGTGAAAGTAAGCCAAGCCAGTATGCGGTGCCTCTGTAATATACGTCATCATGTGCCAGCAATGCCCCTCTGCTATGTACATCAGCCAAACTGGACAGTCCCTACATAAAAGGATAAATGGACGCAAATCAGATATTAGGATTGGCAATATACAAAAACCTGTAGGAGAACACTTCACTCTCCCTGGACACACAATAGCAGATTTAAAGGAAGCCATCCTGCAGCAAAAAAAACTTCAGGACCAGACTTCAAAGAGAGACTGCTGAGCTTCAGTTCATTTGCAAATTTGACACCATCAGCTGAGGATTAAACAAAGACTGTGACTGGCTAGCCAACTACAAAAGCAGTTTCCCCTCCCTTAGTATTCACACCTCAACTGCTGCAAGAGGGCCTTTATCCTCCCTGATTGAACTAACCTCATTATCCCTAGCCTGATTCTTGCTTGCATATTTATACCTGCCTCTGGAAATACCCACTTCGTCGGATTCATGTCATGGAAATTCACCCACAAAAGCTTATGCTCCAATACGTCTGAGTCTATAAGATGCCACAGGACTCTTTGCCGTTTTACAGATCCCTCTGATACTAAAAATTATAGGTTTCAGAGTAACAGCCGTGTTAGTCTGTATTCGCAAAAAGAAAAGGAGTACTTGTGGCACCTTAGAGACTAACCAATTTATTTGAGCATGAGCTTCCGTGAGCTACAGCTCACTTCATCGGATGCATACCGTGGAAACTGCAGCAGCCTTTATATATACACAGAGAATATGAAACAATACCTCCTCCCACCCCACTGTCCTGCTGGTAATAGCTTATCTAAAGTGATCATCAGGTGGGCCATTTCCAGCACAAATCCAGGTTTTCTCACCCTCCACCCCCCCCCCCCCCCAAATTCACAGCAGGAGAGTGAATTTGGGGGGGGGGGGTGGAGGGTGAGAAAACCTGGATTTGTGCTGGAAATGGCCCACCTGATGATCACTTTAGATAAGCTATTACCAGCAGGACAGTGGGGTGGGAGGAGGTATTGTTTCATATTCTCTGTGTATATATAAAGTCTGCTGCAGTTTCCACGGTATGCATCCGATGAAGTGAGCTGTAGCTCACGGAAGCTCATGCTCAAATAAATTGGTTAGTCTCTAAGGTGCCACAAGTACTCCTTTTCTTTTTAAAAATTATAGTACTCTCTAAAGCGGACGTCCCTGTGTGTCAGGATTAAGATACAGCGGTGGAGGGCTTGCACTGCTTTTGCAAGTACTGTGCCTATTTTGTGGATAAAAATATTATTTCTAGCCCTTCAGTGAATGCTACATTGTATTGAAAACAAAAACACAAAGCACCATTGAACAGGGGAAGCATGACCTTTTTTTTTTTTTGAAATGGTTAATATCAAAACCTCACTGTAGCTGTTAGTATGAAATTAATTTTTAACTTTTAAGCCATGTCAGGCATTTAAAAACACCATTGTTTCTTCCTCTTATTAGTTAAGTATCTTTTTCTTCTAGCACTTACCATTTCTAGTACAGCTTTCACCTCCTGTTCTTACTCAACATTTAAGCCAAACATTACTCTTCTGCCCCACTAGCACTGCCCGGACTCTGAAACTACAATCATAGTATGATTGCAGTCAATTTGACATTTTTATTTTTCTACCACAAAATAAGGTGGTATTTACATCCTCACCTGCTCTTACCCACCCCTCCCCAGGCAAGCCCACTGCAACCCGAACCACAGGCCAACTCCACAAACCTTCCCCTTCAACAGCCACTTATAGTATCTAGAGTGATACCAACATACAGATAAGATTGATAATATCACACACCTCCTCACTCTGGTGTAACTCAAACCCTCTCTCATGCATGCACGGTGTGCTTGTGTGCCGACAGCTGCTGTATTTTCAACAGTTTTGATCTGTTATTCCTTAAATCATGGACTTGGGAACACTGCAACATCTTTAGCTGGACACAGAAACTTCTAGCATTAGATATCCCAGTGTATTGTGATGGTAATGCAAATCTTTAGATCCACGTAAAAAAATCCCAGCAGCTTAAATTATTTTTCTGCAACTGGCAAATCCATTAAAAAAGGGCCAGGCTGGTCAAAGAGTTACATTCTGTTTTTCCAGTTGGTTTCTATAGTCCAGTTTCTCTTTCAAGTAGTTATTGACCTACTGTATGTACAGTTTATTATAGTACTTTCACAATTTCCTCCAAAATAACAAATATTTAACTAGGGTCCAATTAGTAGTCATTTTAATGTTGTTTTCACACAACGCACAGTCACCCTATGGCACTCCATGCCCAAGGATGTTGTTGCCACATTCAAAAAAGAACTAGCTAAATGCCTGAAGGCTAGGTCCATCGATGGCTAGGAGTGGGCCTGGGCAGGGAGGGTGTCCTTTGCCTCTGTTTACCAGAAGAGGGGAATTGGCGTTACAGGAGCTGGATAACTTGATAATTGCCTGTTGTGTTCATTCCCCCTGGGGCACTGGCAGAAGACAGGATACTGTGCTAGATGGACCTTTGGTCTGACCCAGTATGGCCATTCTTATGTAATGTGCTAAAATAAATTCACTGTGATTATATTTCTCGCTTGGTTGGTTTCTCAAAATAGGTCATCGGTGTTAGTATGATCAAAGTAGCAGAAAGGGACACATGAGGCGAGGAAAACAGTATTACCCCACCCAAAAAGCACGACTTTATGTAACATCTTGGATGAGTGTGTTGTGGCCTTTTGAAAGAATTATCCTAAAAGAGCCTACAATTACTGCCGTATAATGGCGTTACAAGCCTGGCTTTAAAGGGGGGGCCTGTTTGGTATTTGAATCCCTGACTCAGCACAACCAGAAAGCAGCAGGCACTTAAAGTACAGACACCTGACAACTCAGGCAGCAGAAGTAAGCATTTGCCTTTGGGGCCTGTGGTAGGTGGTCTGGAGCAAAAGCACAATGGGTTAATTTAGCAGTCTGGCATTCATGGGAGAACTGCTGAGGATTGGGGATAGTAAGTAGTTCACCATCGGAAGGTGAGGGTTTCGAGGTGTTTCGGGAAATGGTGTGGCTGGGTGGAAAATGGGGTAATGATAAGTTCATGGCTGTGGGAGACATAAAGATAGATGTACAGGGTGGTGTGGACTGTGGGATAAAAGCCCTTTTAAGGTGCTTAAGTTAGATATTATCAGGGTGCTCTAGCCCTTTCAATACCCCCATAGAAAAACAGCAGGAGTGTGGCACCTAAGCCTGGAAGAGGGGGGTCATCACAGTGCCACATCCCAAATGGTGTAGGCACGTACCTGCCTGTGCCAGCAGGATTTGGACTCCTGGAAGAAACAGGAACCTAGGTTTCCGCTCTAATCCCGTGGCTATAGTGTGAGCCTCTTTGGCCCAATGTATATTTAATTATTTACACACAGGGGCTCAGGTTCAACAGTAGAGAGGGAACCCCCACCTGTCAGGGGTATTAAATAGCCCTGGAGTTAGGGCATGCAAAATATGGGTGGCCTAACTCTCAGTAAATGTCTTGCTACACATCAGTGTAGGATGGGTGGATCCCTAAAAGAGCTTGGGTAAATGTACTAAAGACTGATGGCCTCTCCTTTTCTTGGAAAAAGATCTCTCCCCTATGAATGCCAAGTATCGAGGAGCACCTCCCACCAGGTCAGATAGGCACGGCCCCCTTTCTGAGGGGGATGTGCTGTTGGTCCCAGAAGGAACCTGGAAAATTGTCTTCTAAGATCCAAACCAGCCCTCCCCCACGGTGCTAGAGCATCATTCTTTGTCTTTGTGTAGCTCAGGGATCAGCAATCTTTGGCACACGACCCCTCAGCGACATCCACTAGCAGATCGAGATGGTTTGTTTACCTGCAACAACCACAGGTTCAGCCGCTCACAGTTCCCACTGGCCTAGAATGGTGAACTGCAGCCAGTGAGAGCTGCGATCGGCCGAACCTGCGAATGCTGTAGGTAAACAACTCATCCCAGCCTGTCAGCAGATTTCTCTGAGTGGCTGCGTGCCAAAGGTTGTCAATCCCTCTTCTAGCCCAAGGCCTAGTTCATTATTTATACATAATGCTACAAAGTTGCATTCTAGACTGCTCTTGCCCAGTGTATGGAGCATACTGATGAGTGGTGGGAAACAAGTTCAAATCCCTAAGCAACCCTAAGAACAGGTCAATTGCCTGCAGGTTTCTCAGATCCTGTGTGACTTCTCTAACCCAATGTTTAAAGGGATCTGCTGCATCCTCCTCTGGTCTTCTCAAAAAACCCAGAAAGGTCTAAGAAACTGAAGTCTGGGAGATGGATGACAGCAACATACTGTGGTCACCTAATGCCCTTTGCAGGCACAGTTTAGTTTTCTTAGAGGAAAGCGGCACAAAGATCTTGCACAAGCCAGCCCGGTGCACTAGCACCAGGATGATGAAGAAAAGCTCAGCAACTTGTCCTCATATGCATAGTTACCTATTTATAAATGGTGGATCGGCTTCAACTACGATCAGTCTCCCCGAGGTGGGGGGATAGGACCGTCTCCTATGGCGTGACCAACCCCATACCACACCACACTTCACCTTTGAAAGGACTTTGAATGTGGCTACCCCATGTTCTGGGGGAATGCCTGCACAGCAAACCTAAAAGTTGTAAACACTGGGGGTCAGAGGGAAGTGGGCATCTGCTTTTGTTTGTCTTGGAGGAAAAAATGACTGGCTAAGGGGCCTGACTCCTAAGGAGAGGGCTCACAGCTGTGTACAAGCACCTACAGGCTTAGAGTTGACATATTCTGCCGTGACCTGGATGCTAGGTCTCTTAGGTCAGAGGTGGGCAAACTACAGCACGTGGGACCCTCCTGCCCGGCCCCATAGGTCCTGGTCCGGGAGGCTGACCCCGCCCCTCAGTTCACTGTGCCGCCGGGTGGCACGGCTGCCTGTCCTGGTGATTGGATGGGACAGCTGTAGGGCCACCAGCCACCGGTGCTCCAGGCAGTGTGGTAAGGAGGGGCAGAGTGCAGGGGAGTTCGGGATGGTGGTCAGGATAGTGGACGGGTTGAATGGGGGCAGGAGTCTGGGGGGGCAGTCACGAAGGAGAGGGGGGGTTGGATGGGGCAGTGGGGGACAGTCAGGGGCAGTTGGCTGGGGGAAGGGTCCCAGGGGGGCAGTTAGAGGAGGAGTTGGATGGGGTGGTGGGGAGCAGTCAGGGGTGGGGGTTTGGGGGGGCCCTCAGGGGACAGGGAATGAGGGGGTTGGATGGGGCAGGAGTCCCGGGGGGGGAACGGGGGTGAGAAGCAAGGGGGGGTTGGATGGGGTGGAGGGCCAGGCCCCCTAACCGGCCCTCCATACAATTTTGGAAACCCGATGAGGCCCTGAGGCCCAGGGCCGGCCCACAACATTTTGGCACCTGAGGCGGGGAGCTCAAATGGCACCCCCCATGCCCCCTTGCTGGGGCCAAAATTTTGAAAGGTCTCAGTTCTGCCTTCTTCCTGTTCTACTCCTCTCATGTTACTGCTCTGCTACCTACCCCACTAAAGGAGAACTAACAACTTAAAATGCCTTGTTCAAAAATTTTAAGTAACACTTAACTTTCAAATGCCTGAACAGCAAATGTAACTTCTCTTGTCTGCATAGTAAACACGGGCATTTTATCTGTTTGAATAATCAAAGTGGTGCTTTCCGCGCCTTCTTGGTTGCAAAGATTTGAACTGCTTCTTAATGAAGGTCCATAGTCTGGGCCAGCTCATGCTCTGTTGAGATGGCTGTAAGGCCGACCAGCCTCTCCTGTGTCATTGTGGAGCGTAGATGTGTTTTTATTAACTTCAGCTTGGAGAAGTTGCGTTCTCCACTGGCAACTGTTACAGGAAGTGTTAGAAGTACGCGCAGAGCAACAAAAGCATTTGGAAAGAGGGTGGTCATCATATCTGTGTACATATATTCCAGAACAGTCTTTGGAGTTGATCCTGCTGAAATGTATCTTGAAAGGGCTTTTAGTTTATCACCTAAATCACTCGCATCAATATCGCCCATGTCAGCATATGTCAACACTGTCTCTAGTGCCCTGCATTGCTAGTGTAGGTCTTCTTCAGCTATAGTGAGGAGTTTTGGAATATCATACAACATCCCAAATATACTGCTGTGTTCCTTGAGCTGCATGAAACGTTCTTCAACTGACTGTATTGCACAATCTAGCACCTGGTTAAAGAATTCAACTTTGAATTGTTGTTTGGGGTCTCTTATGGGATTATCCTGTGCCTCATAATCAAAATGTCTTCTTCGGTGACTCTTGTATTCTTGAATGGGTGGGAAATAGTTTCAGTGTGAAGTTCCTCTGCCAATTTCTGTGCACTCTTCAGAATGTTTTGAAATCCCTCATCTGACCGGTAAGACTGTAGGTATGACTTTCCTGTGTCCAGTTATTCCATTGCTCTAGATATATCAAGGTCAACACCTTGGAGTCTCTTGCTTACAACATTTATTTCAAACAGTATGTCATGCCACAACACTAAGCCACACAGAAATTTGAAGTTATGTATGTTTCTGATTATTCCATTTCCCTCTGCCACTGTTCTCCAACGAACAGTTCCTGTCATAGCATTATCCTCCATAATGGCAACATCTATCTTCCCAATTTGGTGTTTGAGAGGTTTTATCGCCTCCACTCGACTTTCCCATTGTGTGGCACTCAATGGTTTCAGTGTCAGAGAGGATGTTCCCAGCTGTTGTGTCAAAATTTGCCATCAATGAGTTGATGCAGAGAAAAATAATTGATGCTTTGAATCACATTAAAAAATTCAGCAGCCTAACTAGAAGCTGATGCTGCATCACTGACCACCACGTTCAATGAATGAGAACTGCATGGGACAAAAAAAACTCAAGGGTTTAACTCTTGGATCCGTGTCTGCACTCCTCTGTTCTTTCCTCTCATGTTGGCACCATTATCATAGCCCTGACCTCTCATGTCAGTTATCGCAATTCCCGTATCTTCCAGCTTTTTAAGAAGCGCATTTGTCATACCAGCTCCTGTAGTATCATCAATGTCAATAAATTCTAGAAAATGCTCTCTGCCAGTCACCATTGCAGGGACATTTTCACTAGGTTCTATTGTTACAAAACGCACCATTAAAGTCATTTGTTCCATATGGCTGATGTCAGGTGTGCAGCCCAGAATAACAGAGCAATATCTTGCTGACTTCAGATCTGCCACAATCTTCTGTTTGACTTTTGTTGCCAGTAACTGTATGATCTCATTTTGAATTGTTTTTCCAAGGTAGTGGTGCTTGCACATTTCTTGCGTGGTGACTCTTCTTAGATGTTCCTGGAGTACAGCATCAAACTCAGCCATCAGCTCCACAATTTTAAGGAAGTTTCCATTGTTTGGCACATACAGCTGATCTGAAATGCCACACAGCGCTAGGTTTTGGGTAGCAAGCATTCTCACAATGGCAATGAGCCTTTTCAGAACATTTTGCCAGTAAAGAGACTCTGATGCAATCTTCTCTTGATGCTGATCCTCTGTGGTGGCCTTTAACCTTCGTCTCATCTCAAGCTCTTTCCACCTATGGAATGCTCTCTGGTGATTTGCTGCCTTCTCATGGCATGCCAGATTTCTAGACAGATTTTTCCAGTCCTTTGTTCCTGTAGAACCCAATGTGGCTGGAACATTAGACTGGAAGAGTTTGCAACAAAAACAGTATGGAGCATTCTGGGTTTTTGAGTACATAAGCCATGGCCTCTCCACTTTGTCACCATTGGGGATTTCACACCAGTAATGTGTTGGATGGAAGCTTTTATTTTCATTGTCTTTGTGGAACATGAAGTTTTTCACTTGTTGTGGCCCATGCAGTACAAGGAAGTCCCTCAAGCTAGTGCTCAAGTGGGTCCACAGTCCTGGATCATCTCGACTTAAGGAACTAAACTCAGCAGCAGCTGTTTCTGGTGCCTCCACCACACTCTTCTCTGATCTACACTTTTCTTCAGGAATGTGCATGGTTACATCCATTTGAGATGGAGATATGGATGCTGCAGTAGCTGCCAGGTCACCTGTATATTCTCACTGGGGCCGGAAGGCTCACCGTGAATGCTTGTGTCTGTGTATCTCAGGAGAGCCCCTTCCCGCTTAGATAGAAAAGCTCCCTTTGCTTTCTTTCTTTTTCTGAATGCTGCCCCAGAGGGGCGTTTTCTTCTTTCACTCATGACTGCTGTTCTGTGCCAGCTATAGTAGCTCTCAACACTCACTTGAAGGGGACAATAAGCAGGCTGGTAGCAGGCCCTGAGTGAGGGAAGATATCAGCGTCTTAAGGACCTAACTGGCTCCTACTACTTCAGTTGACTGCCTGTTCTTCACAAGTGGGTTCAGGGAAGCAGCCGGAAACAGGAAGCTCCCTGAGAAGCTGGTGTTAAATCAGTCCAGGTTCCTGGGGGTGCTAGAGAGGTACATAAGAGGCTCCCCTCTTTCCCTGCAGCTCCTGCTGCTTTCCGTTATTCCCTCTCACCTTTTCTCCTGCCCGCCTGTTATGTCTCTTGTGCCCTCCTTCCTCCAGCACAGCACTCCACCATCTCTGTGCATCTAGAGCAGAGAGAATACATATGCAGCAGCAGCAGACACATTTTTCTACACTCTGGGTCCTAGTGGCGCCCCCCGCCCCCCACCCACAGTCTGGCACCTGAGGCAGCCGCCTCAGTTCGCCTCATGGTAAGGCCAGCCCTGCTCAGGCCAAAAAGTTTGCCCGCCCTTGTCTTAGGTGAACCTCCCACTCCCCTGCAACAACTGGGGTACAGCAGGCTCAGTACTTTGTAGCTAGTCCCAGGCATATTTAATTACTTATACATGGTGTGACAGCTTTACCAGGTGGAATGGAGGCCCTGCCCCGCAGCTGCTCCTGCATCAGGGCTATCCCATAGCCATGTGGTTAGGGCATTCTCCTGGGACCAGGGCCACTCATGGTCAAGGTCTTACACCACTTCAGATGGCTGGAGCACTCACACCATGTCTTCTATAACTTAAGTAAAGGATGGTACTAAAAGCTGTGAGCCATGGGACTTAGCTATCTCCATTTTTCTTGAAGGACAAAAGACTGACTTCACAAGAAGGCGGGCCTGCATGAAACCAAAGTAGAGCTAGTTACCTAACACTTTCTGAGTGACATGGCTTAGCTGGCCTGCAGGACCCTGGTTCTTCTACAGCATATGTAAGTGCACTAACCAGTGGGCATCAGGTTTTTAGTGTCCTTTGCTTCTTCATCACACAGCTAATTATATATACATAGTAGGAAAGTTTCAACACAAGAGCTTGAACACCCTGCTCCAGCCTACAAGTGTGGTCAGGGCACGCTCATGAGTGATGCGAGACTCACATTCACCTCCCTTCCAGTAGGCGGGGTTAGGAGGAAGGATGTATAATTGTACGATGGACAGGGGGATGCTACTGGAGCTTAGACATGAATTAGGCACCAAGCTGCAGGGCACTGTTGGTAGCTGAGGAGCTGCCTATTGCAATTTAGGCCCCTCAAGACTTTAACAATGAAAACAGCCACTGAGGGGGTTTCGGCACCTCCAGAGTTGGGGGTTTTGTAAATGGCCATGGTGGCTAATTGTTTAAGTTAGGCACATAAAGCCTCCCTCTGAAACCCATCTCTCACATCCATCCATCACCTCCCTGCCTCCCAGGGCACTGTAGACACCCTGCTTGTGACACACCCTCACCCCAAACCATCCCTCCTGCACAAGGGCAAGGAGAAAGAAAAGCAGCAGCAGCGTCGCCTTCACCAGGTTCTAACGCTGACCTATGACTGCTCAGCAGAGGCATAACGCTACTTTTGCTGACAGTCCATTCTGTCACTGGCCTGAACAGACATTAATATAAGCATTTGTCCTTTACTATTGATAGAGTTGCTACTAACGGTCCTCAGCCCTGACTCTGTCCTCACAAATTACCTTGGAATTCAGCCAGTTTATAATATTAAATCCTTAGAACATTATGATATTAAATCATTTCTATTACTTTATCAGGTTAGTGAAATTAACAGAGATCTACAGTATAGCTAAATCTTAGTTTCAATACAGTCAATTATATTTTATTTAAAACATTAATTGTAATATGCCAGCACTAGGAGGAGTTACTAAGTGTACTATGGTTCTTCTGCCTGGTCACACTCCCATTTAGAAAGCTATTATGCAATTATGTGTGCCTGCAGCTTCTCACCATGGCTGGTGAGGCAGTCACCAGTAGGGCCAGGGCAACCAGGAGTACCCTCTCCTTTTGGCCAGGTGGGAGGGAGGTGCTAAAACTAAGGGAGAGGTGAAACTTCAGTGTCCTAACATAGGATTGTGGACTATTGAGAACCACTGCTGTAGCCCTTTTAATCCCCTTGTTCTGCATAACAACCTCAAATCTTCTGTGGCAACGTGATAATCTCTTCCAGCACAGGAAGCCATGTAATTAATCCTAAAACCTGAGTGCACAGTTAGATAGGTTCACCAATATCCAAACTCAAGAGAGAATTACAAATCCTGTTGCATGATGACTTGCAATGTAGCCTACAGCAGGAAAGGATTTCTTCCTCTAATGCTGCTCTGCCATTATCCACATCATACTACCATATAAAACAAACCAATGAACAAAAATGAACCAGCGTTCCTCAGTCTGACTGCATGCTTAGTGTCCCAGAAACCAGGAAATATTGGTTTCTAAATAGAGCTTTGAATTATTTAATGAGGTAATAAAGTACAGAAATGATATACTCCTCTCTAGCATGCATATATTATTTTTATACATATATAAATGTATAAAATAAATGTATAAATTATTTAAATGTATAAATAAATATACACACACATGCTATAGTGCAGGAAATAAATATACCTAGAACAAATAAGCAATTTGACTATGGGCAAGGTTACACTAGGATGTATTAAGTTTACTCCTGGCCTCTCAATACTTGTTATGTCGGGTCAAATATTTTTGGAAATCCTTTTTGCCTAGCTTTTTCAGAAGGCAATTTTTAAAATAACTACACCATCTTTTAAAATACCTGGCTGTGCGCCTATTGTAAATCCTTATACCAGTGCTCCCTCCTGGTCATAGATTTTTATGCTTAAGTATATCATAAAACAAATGTGTGAGCACAAAATAAAAGGTCATTATGTACCATTCGTTAGCTACTTTGCTTTTCTTTTCCATAACAGGATACTGTTGCTAAGTATAGGGATTCATTTAAATAGAGCAGGGGTGGGCAAACTTTTTGGCCACATCCGGTACAGAAATTGTAGGGCGGGCCGGGTAAGGAAGGCTGGGGGAGGCTATGCCTCCCCAAACAGCGAGGCGTGGCCTGGCCCCCGCCCCCATGCCAGCCCCCCCGGAACTCCCCCCCCCGCTCCCCACCCCTGACTGCGCCCCGGGACTCCTGCATCCTCTCCCAACACCCCTGCTCTCTGCCCCCTGACCACCCCCGCCCCATCCAATCCTCCTTGCTTTCCCCGCCCCACGTTACCTGTGGGGTGGAGGAAAGGGGGGCTCCGTCCTTTCCCTGTGCGTTTCCCCTGCTCGTTTGGCTGCTCTCCCTGTCTGGGCTCGGCTGCTGGGAGCAGGGACCAAGCATACTGGACGTGGATGCTTGCTCTGCCCCTTTCCCCGCCAGCAGGGACCAGGCCCCTTGGCCACCCCCCTGCAACCTCCCCCTGCTCCCGGAACTCCCCGGGACGCACCACGTCTGGCCGCGCTACAGCTGGGCCACCCCGCCAGAGCTGCTGCCCAGGCGCTGGGGGAACTGTGACTGCGAGGGAGGGGAGCAGAAGGGGAGGGGTCAGGGGCTCGCCTCCGCCCCGCTCCCCACGCTGCTGGGGAGTTGGGCTGGCTCCTTTGCAAGCCTGTCCTGACCCCGCTCCCTGGCAGGAGCTCGGGGGCCAGAGGGAAGGGTCCTGCGGGCCGGACGTGGCCCGGAGGCCGTAGTTTGTCGAACAGGTTCGTTGGGCTCTTTATTTCCTTTGATTTAATTTAAAGCACTTTAACTTGGGTTTGTTGCTCTCCAAAAGGGATTAAAACTACCAAATACACAATGTATTCAGATGGAAGTATACTAGATCAGACTGCTATATGAGCCACTAACGTTTGCCAACAAAAATAACATCCACAGTAATTTTCTCTCTCACCATTCTCTGTTAACCCACCCACCTTTCCAAACATCTAGGAAAACAACAGGCTTTGCAGCACGCTTGATTTAAGTTATAGAAGGCTCACTC
This sequence comes from Caretta caretta, assembly GCF_965140235.1. NCBI lineage: Eukaryota > Metazoa > Chordata > Testudines > Cheloniidae > Caretta > Caretta caretta. The sequence continues at coordinate 36,703,938 of NC_134216.1, read as the reverse complement.
TTACTCCAAGTCAACAGAGACTCGAACTGTTACAAAAATATGTGGGCTGATTCTCCTCCCACTTACACCAGTTTGACATTAGCAAAATCACATCGGACCAGATCCTTAGTTAATGTAAATTGGTCTTGCTTTATTAATTTCCATGGAACTATGACAATTTACAGTAGCTGAGGATCTGACCCATTGACTTGAATAGAATTACTTCTGATTTACACCAGTGTAAGTGTAGACTATATGTTTACAATGAATACAAATCCTATTTTACAAGCTTAAATCTAGCTTACTTGTGAAACTGGAGTGCTGCCTTCTTTATTGACAGTACTAGTTTTAAAGGTTGTTTATCCTTTTTTCTGTCAGTATGTCTTGACTATAGTGGCAAGCCCTGGAGTGCAATTAATCATAGTTCATGGAAAAGCAATCCACCGACTGGTAACAGATGTTCATCTCTATTTTCTTTTGCATAACTCCTCCGAAGATAAAATGATGTTTTATGAAAAGGCCTTCATAGCAGATTTTACTAGAGAACAACAGCCGATCTTTCAATTAACAATAATTTTAAATATTATAAATTCAGATCCATAGCTGACTTATTTAAAAATATAAAACTCAAATTAGTTTAAATCTTCTAAACATAGTAATAGAATAATCAGAGAAAACACTATGATAAAAATATAAATTCCCTAGAGGGGCTATGTTAGTTAGTTGGTAGTTTTCAGAATAATTAGGCAATAGGCTGAAAGATAACACTGCCATTTACCTACCTTCATCTATTTTAAATTTGTTTGGTGTATAAAATTACTGCAATATGGCCAACAGAGGGAGTATTGCAAAATTATTTTGAGCAGCATTTGAAAAATCTTTCTTCCTCAGCCCAAAGAAAACTGGCATGACAAAGTTACCAGGATAATAAGTACAGCTGAATCATGCAATTTCTCCTTCTGCCCATTTTAATTAAAGAGTATGTGCTACTGTTCACTAAGATGCAAACAGATATACCAAATATGGCATTCCTGCCCCTTTCTTTACATCTGAAGGTTGCTTACACTCAGGGCTTGGCTACACTTACAGATGTAGAGTGCTTTGGGTTAAACCAGCCTTCGTAAAGCGCAGGAGGGAGAGTGCTGCAGTTTGTCCACACTGACAGCTGAAAGTGCACTGGCCTGGCCACATTTGCAGCACTTGCAGCAGCACTGGGAGCGGTGCATTACGGGCAGCTATCCCAGCGTTCAAGTGGCTGCAACATGCTTTTCAAATGGGGACGTGGAGCGGTGGAGTGTGTATGTGGGGGGAGACAGAGTGGGGTTTCGGGGTGCTGAGAGAGTGTCAGCACGCTGTCTTGTAAGTACAGACCCCGCCCCCCTCTCTCACACTCACTCAAAGCAAACATTAGCTGTTTGTTTTTTTCTTGGAGCTGATAAGCAGCCAGCACGGAGCTTTGAAAGGGCCACTTCCACATTCCTGCCGGAGTTCACAAGTAAGACAAGAGAGGCCGCTTCAGTTAATGGGATTATGGGACGGTACTGGAGGGCAATCAGAGCGCTGTCATGTAGCTCCTCCTTCACACTGACTAGCGTCTCACCCAATACACAGCAAACCTTACCTCTCTGGGGGAGGTGGAGTACCAGCAGCGCGCTAGCCAGGGAGTGAGAGCGCTCTAGGTGCCTTGCCAGCGTGGACGGGGGGTGAGTTAGAGCACTCTGGGCGGCTTTATTGCGGTATAACGTGAAGTGTAGCCAAGGCCTAAAGGTTTAAAAACAACTCATGAAAACATGCATTCAGAACACAAGGAAAGGAAGTACAAATCAGCGTGAAAAGGGCAGTTCTAAGGTTCCCTATGCTGCTCCTCCCGCTTGGAAAGGAGATACAGCACTAATTATGGCACCAGTAAGCAGGAGAGAAAACTGTTAGAAATTGTGTATTAGAAATAAGATGCACGTGGAAAAATGTCAGTAGCTGATGTAACGTAGAAACCTGTTTTACTGTGTTGCAAACAAATGGACAATATATATTGTACAATATATAATAAAAATACAGGAGAATACGAGTGTCACTAATAAACAAAGAGAAACCTAATGTTAAGACTTAAAAATGCTAATTTTATAATATGTACATTGCAGTAATAAGCCACAATAAATACATCAATTTCCATATCATTCATAATAAATACTGAAAATATAAATACAGAAGAATACAGGTAATTTGAATAAATTATTACAACATAAGGTCCAGGTTAAGTTCTGTTGAATGTTATTGTAGCTTATATTACCCTTTGGCATCTTTGATTTTACAATTTATAAAACAAAGGAAATCAATCTAGGAACCGTGTAACTCATCATGAATTTGTAATGTTCAATGATTTTCATGTATGTATGTATTTTGATTTTAAGATGAACTCTCTTTCCATTCACGTCTCAGTTTGAAAACATAAATAAAATGGTGCTTTACTGTTGAAAGCCTCATAATTTTAGCATGTAAGACCAGTTATAATGGAAAATAAAATATTTTAACTACATGGCCGTACAACTAGTTTTCTCAAAAATTGCTAGTAAGGAGTTATAGAGAATTTTTAAATCAACTACTGTAATTATACTGTTACACTGCAATTCCCATTGTATGTAACAATTGAATTGGTTATATCTGTTTGAAGGACAAATAACTCAAAGTGCTTTTGAAACTGTGATTTAATATAATATTAACCATATTAATTTACTGTCTTTCTATCACCAATTGTGAGCTCACAGAGTTTCAGAAGCACTGTTAATATTCTTGCACATATATTGCTGAATCTTTTAAAATATGTGGCCAAGGTAGACAATATACATTTCACATAGCTGATATTTGTTTGACCAACCAAAGGTATTTTTAACATGAAAAATGTCTTTATAATAAATGCTGAATGACTTTTCTTACAAAATTTATATACTCTATCAGTTTTAAGTGAAACCATATCAAAATAACAAAGTGCCATGTTCTATATTAACAGGTATTAACCAGTACATATGTATTAATAATTTTATTTTCAAAAGGCTATTACAGCAGAAATGCGATTAACTAAAATAAAGCAGATCAACTTTACTAAGACACTATTACAGGCTGAGGCTGTTAGGAACAGATTTGTAATCTACAGATTTTGACTAATTCTGCACTGTTAAATGTCTAGCGCTTATTTTACATCAAACACTTTTAAAACATTTTTCACAAACTACACTTCAGACATATTTCCATAGAAGTGCCTACAGTCAATTAAAAGAAGGGCCCAGTTATGGGCATTATATAGCTAATATATATATAAACCAAAAGAAGTCTTGCTGGTATGTGAACATTCACTGCAACACTTCATATTTTGAAATAGTGACACATAAAATTACCCTAATAGTTCTAGTACTTTTGTGTGGAACAATTTGAAAATAAAAGTCCAGCGGCGCATGTTCACGTAACAGCAAGACTTTTTTTGTTTAAGAAGAGCAGCTGGCAGTGCACACAAAAATATAACCCTGTTGAGAAGCCTGAAACGCCAGGTTTAGCCTGCATAGCTAAGACTCACTTGTCGGTGGGTGGTTTCACAGTAAACCCCAAGCATACCAAAAGGGCTGGCTTTCACCCATAATCCAAAACAAAACTGTAGGCCCATGTCAGTAATCCAGAAAAAAATAAGGATCATAGGAGCCTAAGGGAGTTAGATGTCCAACTAGCATTGACTCTTACTGGGAGTTGAATGCCTAACTCCTTTAGGCTCCCAACCTAAGTCACTATTCAGGAGGCCCTATATTTCTTCCATACTCTTACAGTGTGTTGTTACCTGAAAATTAGGTCATGTTAGAACAGGATCCTGAGGAGCTGTGTTAACTAACTCAATCTTAAACATGACTTTGCAGTCAGGGTAGGCAGGGACAAGCTGTTTCACACTGCATCCGCTGGTTGTGATTAACCCTATGGTTTCAGTGATGTTTGCTCATGACCAGCTGACAGGATGTTAAACATGTCTTTTTCCTGTATATACTTGCTGCAAAGTTGTGTTTAACGTTAGTTAACACAACTCATGTCATGTTCTAACACAACTTAATTTCTAATGAAGACAGACTTATGGTGCCTGCTCTGGGCCCCTCTTTACCTCAATTTTTGTCCTTTTTATGAAACTTTTCCTTTGCCATCAAGATAATGAAGGCCTTCTTCCAAAAAAATCCATGTCAGCGCAGATGCATTAACTGGGTGCACTGGAGTCATGTTTGTCAATATATTTTCCATTATTCCTCCAGACAGTATGGAAAACTATTTAGGCTTTCCTTGGGCTGCTGTGGAAACCTTTTCGGAGGAGTGGGGAAGGGGGGGGAAAGGAAGTACATATATTAAACACAACGCAACATGTTCTTTTCATTTTCTTGTGGACTTGTTACCACTTGAGGCTCAACAAAAGCATCTGTTGAACATTCTTCAGTATGAACAGTTTGACAGACTCAGTCACTGCTGAGGCCTAAGTGAAAATGATTAAACAAATAAATAATACATTTGCCTCTTCATTTTCTCTGGGCCTACTTGAGAAACTGGAGACTTCCCATCTGAGAAGCCAAGCTGTAAAGCTCCCTGGGTGTGGCTCTTTAGCCTCCAGGACCAAACAACAGTGTCCCCTCTGTGCTACTGTGCACCCTGATGCACCATCTGCCAACCTTGGGTCCTCCAGAACACTAACACTCCATATGCCTTTCAACCTTCCCTTTTCAGAGAGACATACCTCATTTTAGACCCACATTTTAGCTCTTCCTTAATGTAAAGCCTCATCTCAAAGCAAAACTTTTTCAGGGAAGATACAAACAGAGCAAAGCTACCAAACATTAAATTCTTCAAAATGTGTGTCAGGTGAGCCGGAGATGTCTATAGTAAATGCCAGAATGTAGGTTGCTTGGGAGACAGGGAACTGAGGCAGCTCTCATGAAAGGAATTTAAAACCCTTCTCCCCAGATAACAATGCTACCTGTGGCACATCAATACCAAGTTAAGTTGGAAGTTGCCTTGTGATTCTAGGAAAAAAAAATACTTGAAGACCCCGGAGAGCTCTTGTACTTTATATACTCTATTTTCTTAACTAATCAAGAAAACTTGTTTCTTACATCACAACTTTCTTGCTTTGGATTGCATACCTTTTCTTGGAGAAAAAAAGAGAATTATTTGGAGAAAAAAAGAGAATTATTAGCATGTCAAGTGATCACTGAGAACAGCAAAATTAAACAAAGTGCATTTTTTTAAAAAGAATGTTGGAAACTTTTTTTTAAGAAGCAAATTTTGAGATTTCTCATTATGGAACATGTTAAGGAACTGGGCTCTTTGCTTACATCTGTTTTATTTTCTGAAAATAACAGTAGTTTTCTACTATTAATTTTAAAAAAATACTGCTCAGACTTTATATTTTAGAAATAAATTCTATAGAATATATTATCATCTGAGTTAATTCTACCATTTATTACTTTTAATATTTTACATCAAATGATTTGTAAGCACAATAAAGGCTATATTTACTCTTTGGCCCCACCAGGGGAGCTGTACATCCCTGACTAAGACCTGAGGATTTGCCTTTTTTATTATCCCCATGGTACACAGCCTTCAGCCCTGAATGATTCAGGAAATGAAACAGAGCAATAATCAAGCCCAGGTCGCCAGGCTACAATGTAGAGCACTATCATTAACCCACCAGGCTAATCCTTTATTCAGCAGATCCTCTTAAAACACTACAATGGGACAGATAGTCTCTTTCCTTCTAGCTCTGAGTAAGGGGTGGTGCACAGCTGCACTGCCCCAGAGCAGTCCGGGGAAAGAATTGAGCCAGAGACATAATTCTTGCCCTGGCTGGTTCCTCCCTTGCTCCAGGCGGCAGGAATCTGCTAGTGATCCCTACCTGTAGCAGATGACTTCCCCCTCTTCGCTGGCTCAGGTATGCTGGGTAGCGTATTGGGGAGAGGGAGCAGAGTCAAGACTCAGTATCATCATCCCCATTTTACAGATGGGGAAACTGAGACACAAAGAGGTAATGTAACTTTCCAAAGTCACAAAGCAGGCCACTGGCAGAGCTAGGAATAGAACCTAAGTCGCCTAAATCCCAGTCCAGTGCTCCACTAGGCAACGCTGCCTCCCACAATGCCAAACACAACTTTAAATATTAAAAACCATGGCAAAATAAATTCTCTGTCTTGCTGAGGTTTGTATGTAACCTGTAACAACCAGGTTTGGCTTATTGAAGAGTCTGCTCCCAGATGAGTGGTTACTGTTGCGGGAATGAGTTTCTCAAGACATGTGGTGATGCAGGCCACACAAAATTAAATTGGGCATTTGTCCCCCAATCTATCAGCATTCCAGTGAGTAACAAAACCATGAATACTGGACATTTTGTATAATGTTATTACAACATGTATGACATTTTAAAGAAACTCAGAGCTCTTTAAAAAAATCAATGGGAGGACTGAACCAAATATAACTATTAATAACAGGTTTCTTTGAGCAATAGGCTTTGCAGGTCTGAGTGCTGTTTGTTGATAACTGATCAAAATTTGATCAGAACCTGACCCAAGGCAAATGCAAAGGTACAAAATGGAACTATTGTTGTTAAAACTAAACAAAGAATTAGTAATCTTTGTACAATTTTAAATGACCGTCTTTATCAATAGTTTTAAATCAAAATTTACTCATCTGTCTGGCATGCACTCAATCAGAATTTTTTTCTGAAAAACAACAATAAAATTTTAGATAATTGTTGCATTTTTTTCATGGCCAATTCTCTTTTTAAGTGAATGTTCCATTTGGCATGAGTTATAGCTCCTTGGAAACAACTACAATTGCCATAATTTTGCCAGAAAATTTCTAGCTTCATATTTAACTTTAGTTAAAGCTTAATATGCAAGCTAGTTGGTTATATCTTCCAAGAGAGGCAAGATTTACTTCATTAGGAAAAATTGCAGTCAGTTCTGTGCTGTTTTTACTAATCTTCAGTGTGCAAATTCTTTTATGTTGTACCAGAAGAAAATGTTTTAGGGTTACAAGTACATACATTATTCGGGGAAAAAGAGTTCTAGGAACACATTTCTAAAGAAAGCATTGCCTGCCAGCTTACAGACTGTTTGTAGTGTTGTTGTGCTGGTCCCAGGATATTGCTGAGACAAGGTGACGGAGGCAATATGTTTTATTGATGAAACTTTCATCAACTTTCTTGATGAAATGGACAAGCTTTTGAGCTATACAGAGCTCTTCTTGAGGACATTTCTTCAGGACCTGCAGAAGAGCTCTCTGTAGCTCAAAAGCTTGTCTGTTTCACCAACAGAAATTGGTCCAATAAATACCAATACCTCACCTACCTTGTCTCAGTTTACAGAATGACTTTCAAAACTATTCTGCTTCTTGTCAATGACCATTACCAGACATCAAGTATCTCATGGATGTAAAGCTTTTTAAACACAAATAAGAAATGGAGACCAATCATTAAAATAAATGTGGCAACAAATGACGTGCCAAATCTGTACAGAAGACACGCGTGGCTATTTGTAATTTAACAACATAACCCTTTTAGCACATAGAAATAAGGTTCACAAAAGTGAAAGTATTAGCAACCAACACAGGAAATATATTACTTAATTAACTGAGCAGTAGGGCACTATAGGTTGGCCAAGGGAAGGAGATTGAAAAGCACTCACAAATCTCAAGGTTTACCAAACCATTGAACAGAGCTTTTCCTTAAGTCAGTGCTTTTCAACCTTTTTTCATTTGCAGACCCCTAAAAAATTTCAAATGGATGTGCGGACCCCTTTGGAAATCTTAAGAGAGAGTTTGTGAACCCCCAGGGGTCCACGGCCCACAGGTTGAAAAGCATTGCCTTAAGCCAATGGCATCTTTTCCTCCAAATTCAAACATTAAAGGATGGCAAAGTGGAAGTAAGCTTGACTCATCTCTGACTTCTAAGGCCTGGTCTACACTTAAAAAGTTTTGCCAGCCCAGCTAGATGGGGGTTGATTTTTTTCTTACCCCTGACTGACAGAGCTATGCCAGAAAAGCCTTGCTGTCAACACGGTTATACCAGCAAAAAAGTACTTTTTTTGGTCTAGCTTACTTTGTTCAGGGAACTGGTTTAAGCCATACTTGCAAAATAATTATTTTGCCTGTATGAACTGCATCTCTACATAGGGGGGTTTGATGGTATACCTCTACTGGGGTAGCTATATTGGCAAGCCCTTTCCAGTATAGACAAGGCCTTGACTTTGGGCCTTACTCTGAGCAAGAAGCAAGCAAGATCTTTTTGGTATGTGCATGTTGGTAAAATCATGAGAGCAAACTCTGGGTAAAGAAGTGTTAGGCCTGAGAGAATGACCAATGGAGTGTGCTGGTATTTGCAAAATAGTGTGATCAGGTACAATTAAAGGAAGTTAAAAACTGCCATTATTACCTTAACTCCAGATACCATATCCTCTGATTCCTCATAACTGTTCCCACTTTAGTTGTGGAAAACATCATAGCAAAATATTATTTAATCACCTCCCTGTCCCCATCCCTTCTTAGATTGTAAGCTCTTGCAGGCAGGGCCCATGTTTAGTTCTAATACTATAACAGCAGGACACAGTACCTAGATATGGTAAATACAGCACCTACCACAGAGGGGCCCCAATTTCGATCAGATTCTCTGAACTCTATTGCAATATAAATGTTAAACAAGAATAATAATAGCCATCTCATTAAAGCTAGTTGAGATGTGTTTTACATAATTACTTATTTTTCTGAGTGTTTTTCTTTCTAATGTCACTGAAGATGTTCTTCATGTGGAAAGTTAGAGACTAAGAAAATAATTTCTTATTGCGCCATAGCAGGGCAAATAATGAAGTAAAAATCTTATTTTCATCTGAACTTAATACATTGGTTAAATGTGCATAATTATATCTTCCTCTAGTGGCCAATCCACACTGAAGTTAAGAACCTGCTACTCACTCACAGCTACTCCGTTAGCTAGAGGTTTGTGCTTTTAGTGCTGGTGTGGTGTGTGCCAGGTTTCCGTGATGTGTACACATGTGCCCAGTGATTTGTTGCAGGGGCTCTGTAAATTAAGAGAGCTCTGTTATCAAGACAATATTATCAGTAACCTGCATACTTCTTTTTATCAAATGTTTCTAATCTGTTTCTCTTTAAAAATAAAAGAATACTATTTGCTGTGTAAAAGCGAAGAAAACCTGTCTTAACTGCCTGCACACCCTTTGGGGAAAGAAAAGAAGTTTCTACGGCAAACAAGGGCCAGATGAATTGCTAGAATGGCTACTTTAGACAGCAAGTCAAAGTGGGCTGCACTTTCCCAGGAGATAGGAATGCCATGCAAATGAAGTATGCAATTCTTATTGAACCAGAACTTTTATCTCAAAGGAATCCCAATGAAGGCATTCATGAATCAATGTGGGAACAAATAAACAAAACAGCTCATGTTATGTGGAAAATATAAAAATATTTTGCCAATTTAGTGTAAAACAACTGACTTGAAAGTGGTGTGCAGTGGTTTCATAAAAGAGCCATTAAGTCACAACTTCTTTTTCAGAGAACATCTTTTTAGCATGGTAGTTTTTCTACCTGGAATATTGTAGCTGACTTTATAAAAAGTGACTCAACGGAAGAGTAACTGGTACAGAGTTGAAATCTACAATATGCTTACATCTGTACCCCTAAACCAACTAAATTTGACAGAGGTAAAAATTAAGCAGCAGACGCTGTAATTTGACAAAAAAGACAATCATTTCAAACTAACACCTATACAATGATACTTCAATATCAGCAGAAGGACAAAAATATCAAAACAGGTTAAGAAGTGTCCTATTGCATTTTAAAATAAGGCAATGTACAGCTAGGTATATCTAATAAATGTGTAGAAAATGAACTCCTAGAAGTTGTTCTTCTCTAGAAAAACCAAGTCCAGATAATTTAAGGGTTGGGATGCAGAATGTGTTGTAATTCTCATTGTCCCTTTTAAAAAGTAAAATGAAAATCAGGTAATAATGAATGATGTATGTAATGCATTAGAATTTACCTACAAATTTTCACAAGTATAAAACTTCTGACACTCGTGTCCTTGTTGAATATACAGATTCTGGTACCCAATACTGTTATTATCAGAGTAATTAAGTGACTTTGTACATTTAGGGTTTGATCAAAAGCCCACTGAATGGCTTCAATGGGCTTTGGATCAGGCTCTTAATTTGTAAAGATTGCTAAATAGGTAGAAAAATCTAGAAAAACTTAAAACTATTTTCCATGCTTGCTTTAACCTCCTAACAGAATGACTCTTTGCTCTTACTAATTACTTATTTAAGCATTCATATACTGGCTTGGGAAAACTTGTATCAGTTTTATTACACTGAATTTTAAGATGTCTATTATATAGATCTCAAAATCTGGAGCTATGGCATATCTCCAAAATGGTTCACAGTTCCCACAATTAATAAGGAACTGCAAAATGGCACTAAAGTGCATTAGTAAGCTGAATATTTGTAGGGCTAAAAGGTGCTGTGCAAGTTTATAAACTACTGCTTTGTCCTTATACACAACATCAATTTTCTCCAGGGGAAGTTAACTGTGGCTTGTCATTGAATCAGACATTAATAGAGGATTGTCCTACTTTTCACCTTTATACAAAATATAAATGCCCCCTTACTCATAGATTTATCTGTCAAAAACAGTAAAAACAGACCTAATGTATTTTAAGATCAGTTGCTAGGAGTAGTTATAAAAAATGTATATGGTACGCCAGATGAAATTTACGTGGGCATGCTCTGCAGAGCTAGCTATGGATCTTCAACTGAAATGAACATGCTGTTCATCTTTATCAAAACATGAGTACTAAACTACCATAAATAAAATACAGTACAGAACACTTAAACCTTTTTCATACATTAATTACTTTTACATAAAAAGTCACTATCTTTTTCAGATATGTTGAAAATTTAGGACTCTAAACATGATTATTTCAAAGTATCGATTTAACAATCTTGCACAGGCCCAACAATCAAAAACATGAAGCTTTGATTCAGATAGCTTGGCAGGTTTCACATAGTTTGACAGGTAGGCTACTTTGAAATATGTATATATTTTTAATTTATACATTTTCTATCAAAAGACAGTTTGATTTCCGTTTTTAATCTTTACACGAACTGTTTTTGTGCAATGCCACAGCCATGTAGCTTGAAAGAAAAAAAACAAAATGTGTCTGGAATATTAACCATAGTCCAAGTTTTCTTAGTCCACAGCTTAAAAAATTATGATTCTAGGAAATCCAATTGGAGTGCATTTAAATAAATGGATTCAGTCCTAGAATATCTTAATAAATTAAACAGGGACTGTTTCCACTACAGATGATTTGATACACTCTTCATGCAGTCTGCTCTTTTCTGAAAGGCTTATAGAATTCTCAGCAGCTTGCTCTGGTATGTGACTGTCACCATTTAAAGCTGAAACAAATCCATCTTGAGAGTTACTTTTCAAGTATGAGTGAAATTCCACATGAGGGTGGCTTGGCCTATGTTCAGTGTATAAACTATTACATGGAACACTGTTATCACTTTCTGAAGAGGAGCAGCAGACTATCACAGAGGGGTTTGCAGAAGGGTAATGAGAGCTGCTGTAACTTTCCTCTGATTGCCGTGTGTAGTCAACAAACTGCTCTGAAGTCATATTGTAAGGCACCAGAGAAAGACTACCATTTTTAACAGTGTCCCTTTCTGAATAGGTCTCAGTGATCTGGTTATTACTGCCAGGGGCATGGTTCTCTATTTGGTAATACAGAGTTGTAGAGTTAGTGTAGTATGAAGCATTTTTAGAGTGGCTTTCACGTACTGCAGTGCCATCAGAATAGCAAAGGACAGAAGGAAGAGGCACTACATCGGCATGGGATCCCATGCCTTCCACAAAATCATCTGCTTTTTCTTCCTCCTCCTCCTCCTCCTCTTCATCATCATCATCATCATCAGATTCACTGGGTGCTAAACTTTGTGTACTAGAATCTGTAACTCCACTACAAAAGCTACTTCCATCTTCTTCCTCCTCTTCCTCTTCCCCAGGACAATCCAAATCTTCAGCAGACTGCAGGTGCATCACTGCAGCCTGAGAGTCAGTTTCAATCTCAAAATTCTCTGCAAGTGAATATTCTACTGGGTGGGGTGCTGTACTCAGAGAACTAGTGTGAGCACTTACCTCACTGTGGCAACCATTTAGTGCAGGAAACTGCTGCTCTGTATTTTTCTCCAATTCAAGCTTCATTATTGTATGCAAAAAGTGAGTCCGTACACGGATGGGGTTAAATTCAATTCTACCTGCTGTATTGCTGCACCCTTCTTTAGTGCAACCACATGGAAAAGACATACGATCCACCTTTTAAAAAGAGAATACAGGTTAACCATATGTACAATAAAATCAATGATGCAAGAGACACTAGAGAGAGACTAGATGAATAAAATAACAAAATGAGATTCATTTGGGGAAAGTGCACAGTACAATATACACGGAAAAATAACCAAAAGCACAGATATTCACTGAGAGGGAGAACCCTGGAAAGCAATAATATCATAAAAAAACAGAATGTTAGACATGGATTTACAATGCAGTGTAGCAGGAAAAAAAGACAATACAGTTTTAGGTTTGATACATCACAATGTGGATCAAGGGATAAATGATTTATCTTTCTATGGCTCTGCTATAACCACACCTGAAATACTGTGTTCATTCCTGGGGCCCTCATTACCAGAAAGAAGCTGATAAACTGAATGGAAATCAGATGAAAGAAACCAAAATGATTACTGATTAGGAGGAAATGGCTTGTGAAGAAAGGTGTGTGTTTTTTTGAATGAAATATAGACAGCTTGACAAAACAATAACTAAGGGGAGAAATGACCACAGAAGTTAGACAGAAACTGGGACAAAAGGAGTTTGGATTTTAATATTTGATTCAAAACTGCTTGTGATTATAAAGTAGGAAACATACAAATGAAGTAACTGCAGAGTTATACTCAGGGGAAAAGATGTACAGTATTTCTAAAATAAAAATTAATCTCATGAAATCAGCAGTCATATAAGTTAGTCACTCCTCTGTAGAATGTTTGTTTAAAGGCCCATAGAAGAATATGAGGAGCTGAGCATTTGTATTCACAGGGAAAAATGCCAGTTACTGCATGTCTTCAAACTAATCACAATAAAAACCATAATTTACGTTTTATTGGTTTTGAGACCCATAAATTTCAGCACTTAGTAATTCATTACCCATAATACCTCTGTTGTGGATTGTTTATGCCCTGCTAGTAAGGAGTGTCTGTAATATAGATCTTTACCTGGCATTTTATGCCTGCAAGGCTGCAAGTACAAGTTTCTGGATCACAGAACACTCGGCAGTCACAGCCACAATCCTCCCTGGATAGGCGGATAGCCCGCAGCTCATGTTTTTCTTCCACATCGATCTTTTTCACTCCAGAGGCTCGTAGCAGTGCCCTACGTTTTTTTGTTGGTAGGGGTTGTAGAAAGAAGTATTCATCTACTTCTGTGTTGTCTAAATCAATATCATCATCAGAAATGTCATCCAGCGTCAGAGTATCAGCCTCTTCCGATTCCACTGTACCATTCTTTGTCATCTGTGATACAGAGCAGTTGACACAGTATTAAGACTATACACTTCCTGAAACGAAAACTTTTAGTGAGAACATACTCGTTATAATTTATTTGTTTGCATGTGAATTATAAGAACACTAAGAATATAGAGTGTTATACATGGTTCCGTAAAACTGATATTCAGTGAGTCAAGGATTCTTAACAGTTTTCTTCTGAAGAGACTAATTAATTTCAGATGTCATTCCTTTCAGAATAGTCATGGAAATAAAAATAAATAATTGAGAATTCAGATTTTCACCAATAGTTGCAGAATACGGAAGAAAAAACATTAATAATATTATCTCCCATATTGCTAGGAGTTGATATTTTAAAATTATTCATCAGTGCTTCCTGGTGACAGCAAAGTGCTGGACAAGGATTAACTAAAACCAACAGGAAACATTAGTGTTAGGATCAATATGCCCTTTTGTGTATAGACAATACAATCATGGCTGAATCATGACAGCTATTCACAAACTAAACTGTCTTTGCAGGAGTAATAATTACTCCATCAGTGGAGAAAAAATGGAGAAACACACCAGAAGAAAAATACTACTATGCACTGTGTTGTTGTCATTTGAGACACAAGTACCCAAGGAAAACATTACCAGAGTTAGAATTTGGATGCAAAGTATGTGTGTGACATTCTATACCTTGGGGAAGCGTCCTGTAACCCCCATATTCCTCATTTTTATATAATCGTGATCTTACATATAAAGCATGCCTTGTAAGGTATCAGGGGAAAGGTTATGACCAGCTGAAAGTCATTTCTCTCTCCATATATATGTATCATTAATGCATATGAAGTTATGAGAATTGTGTTGTATGGCTGTCATTAAAACATGCTGTATGTTGGGGAAACAGCCAGATATTAGCTCCCCAGAGGCAACAGCAAGGAAAGAAACCAACACCCAGGCAGGGTATCAAACAACCTATCAACAACCATTGTCCAGCAAGGGAGTTACAATGCAATGACTCACCTGCATGAGGCCACCCCAGGGCAATTGCTCAACCTTGCCTGGAGACTCAGCAATGCACCCAGACATGCCTGGACTTGTGTTTTCCAAGCACATTGACTGAGAGTATAAAACAGACACAAAGGCCATATGCTGGGCCCTTCTCCTGCCCCCACCTACGCTACAAGCAACTTAGGGCTTGTCTACACTTAAATTTTATAGCGCTGTAACTTGCTGGCTCAGGGGTGTGAAAAATCACCCCCCTGAGCGCAGCAAGTCTGAGCGCTTTAAAGAGCTAGTGTAGAGAGGCCCCGAGCACTGGGAGCCATGCTCCCAGCACTCGGAGCTAATCCCCTCGTGGAGGTGGATTACCAGGAGCACTGGGAGACCTCACACTTCAAAGCGCTGCTGCGGGAATGTTCTCGTGACAGCGCTTTGAAGTTTCCAGCGTAGCCATGTCCTAAGACACTGAGAAGACACAACTCCAACAGAGGAGATTGGCCCAGGTTTAAGGAACAAACCTGCATATTAAAGACTGCAATATCCAGTGGGGTGAGAAAAACTGCTTAATCTAGATCAGGGGTGGTAAAGTTTTTGGCCCGAGGGCCACATATGGGAATAGAAATTGTATGGTTTGGGGTGCGGGCCAAAATTGGGTTTGGGGTGCGGGCTCTGGTTGGGGGTGAGGGATCTGGAGTGGGGCCAGAAATGAGGAGTTCAGAGTGTGGGATGGGGCTCCAAGGTGGGGGCAGGGATGAGTTTGGGGTGTAGGAGGGTGCTCTGGGCTGGACCAAGGGGTTCAGAGGGGGATCAGGGCTGGGGCAGGGGGTTAGGGTGCAGGCTGCGAGGGAAAGCCCCAGACCCTGCTCCCCAGCGGGAGCTTGAAGGCCGGATTAAAATAATCTGTTTAATTGTTTATCTTTACCAGTGAGTTTGTATGAAGTTTGGGACAAATCTGCTCAGGTTTTGCAAAGGCTGGTGAATATCCACTTTCTATTGTTGATTCTATGATTCTCTGTCTGGGGGTGCGAGCTCTGGGAATGAGGGGTTTGAGGTGCAGGATGGTCTCTGGATTGGGATCAAGGGGTTTGGAGGGCGGGAGGGGGATCAGGGCTGGGGCAGGGGATTGGGGCGTGGGGAGAGGCTCAGGGGTGCAGGCTCTGGATGGCGTTTACTTCAAGCGGCTCCTGGAAGCAGTGGCATGTCCTTTCTCTGGCTCCTATGCAGAGGTGCAGCCAGGTGGCTCTGCACACTGCCCCATCCTCAGGCACAGCCCCTGCGGCTCCCATTGGCTGTGGTTCCTGGCCAAAGGGTGCTGCAGGGGCGGTGCTTGGGGTGGGGGCAGTGTGCAGAGTGGAGGCCCTGGCTGCCCCTATACATAGAAACTGGAGGGGGGGGCATATTGCTGCTTCCAGGAGCCGCATAGCACGGCCCCCAGCTGGAGTGCCAGAAGAGGGCCATGCCATTGCTTCCGGGAGCTGCGAGGGAAAGCCCCAGACCCTGCTCCCCAGCGGGAGCTTGAGGGCCGGATTAAAATAATTTGTTTAATTGTTATCTTTACCAGTGAGTTTGTATGAAGTTTGGGACAAATCTGCTCAGGTTTTGCAAAGGCTGTTGTATATCCACTTTCCATTGTTGAAGTGGTGAACCAATTCATAAATTTGCACTGCCCATCTTGAGCAGTGCAAGGCAGTATATTCCTGAGGTACAGTGTTGGGAGCTGGGGGGCGGGGGTGTGATTTGGCTCTGGTGCCTTTCTCTGTGTGATTCATGAGTGGCTCTGGGTGTGGGGCTCCACATGCTGTTGCTCTGAGTGAGAACAGTGCCTGGAGGGGTTTGCTGCTGGTCACTAGCAAGACATTGTGAGAGACAGCCCAGCTGGAGAGAGTTAAGGGGGCACAGTTATTTCCACAGTTCCAGGCTGCACCTTGGGGGGATCCCGTCACAAAGTGGAATCAGAGAAAGGTCAAAGCATATAGTACTGTGCTTTACATTTAGGAACACAAAGATTGCTGTATAGGAATCCAGGGATTACTGTACTAGATCAGACCAGAGGTCCACCTAATCCAGTATGCTGCCTCTAGCAGTAGCCACTACCAGATAATTTAGAAGAAGGTGCAAGAATCCTGAAATATACAGATGTGCAGTGATCAGCTCCTGTCATTTGGTCCTGATCTATAATAGTTAGAAATTGGTTAAATTCTGAAGCATGAGATTTAAAATCCCTTCCAAAAAATTTATCATCATTAATTATAACAGTTCTGGATAGTCTTATTAACCATATAAATGTCCAATCCCTTTTTGAATTTTGTTAAGAACTAAGCCTCAATGACTTCCTGTGGCAGTGAGTTCCACAATCTAATTACACTTTGTGTGAAAAAGCATTTAATCAATTTTGAATTTGCCATCTTTTAATTTCATTGTATGCTCTTTTGTTGATATGAAACAGGAAGGACAGAATTTCCTGATCTTCCTTCTCATTACCATTCATTATTTTATATACTTTATCAAGTCCCATTTTATTTGTCTCCTTTCTAAAACAAACAATCCCAATCTTTTCAATCTTTCTCAATAATTTTTGCTGCCCTTCTCAGAGCCCCCTCTAATTCTACAATATCCTTTTTGAGAGGGGATGACAAGTACTGCACACAATATTCTAGATCTGGATATACTATGGATTTATATAATGGCATTATATTTTCCATATTATTCACCATCCCATTCCTTACGCATCCCAACTTCTTGTTTCCTCTTTTGACTGTAACTGCACATTAAGCAGAGGTTTTCATTGAGCTGTCTACAGTGACAGCCAGGTCCCTTTCCTGAGCTGATACAGTTAATTTAAAACATTACTAGGAGTACAAGTAGTTTCAAAATTCATTGTTGCTACCAAGCTGCCCATTGACCGAGACTATTTAGGTCTCCCTGATTTAAATTCCTCACAGTACTCTCTGGTCTTGACTAGCCTAATTAAACTTTGTGTCTTCTGCAAATTTTGTTATGTCACCACTCATCCCCTTTTGAGATTATTAATGACTATGTTAAACAACACAAGACTAGTCAGAACCTCAAGGCTTCCTGCTGGTAACCTTTTACCATAATGAAATTTAACTATTTAAACCTACTCTTTGTTTTCTGTCTCCTAGGTAGTTTTGATCCATGTTAATACTTTGCCTCTCATCCTGTGATTACTTAACCTTTTTAGTAGCCTCTTCTGCGCAAACTTGTCAAAGCCCCCCTGGAAACCTAAAGAAACTATGTCAAACAGCTCTTCTTTGTCAAAGAACTATAAGAGATTGGTGAGAGACAAATTTTCCCTTGCAGAAACCGTGTTGGCTATACCCTCTCATATTGTATTACAAACTTCCATGTGCTTTGAACTTCTTGAGCTTGGCGATCCGTTACCAATTTTCCCTCCCCAAAGTTCATGCCCCTCTCTGCAAACAACAAACAAACAAACAAACTTGTATTAATGTTTTCATAATGTTTTCTTCCTCTTGCTACAACAGGGTGCTAAGTGTTAGGTTCTGGCAGTATGTGTTTTTCAGGGCTGGACTGGCAGATGATGGAGGACATGGAAGTAATCTTTTGACTGAGCAATTTGCAGAAGGAAAGATAAAGTGACAGTAGTGGAGTCCAGGAGTATCTTTGGCCACAGATACCTTGAAGTCCTTGCTTAGGCAAAGATACCATTCACTTCAGTGATAGTTTTACATTAGTAAAGGCTGAGTAAGAACTTCAGTGTTTGGCCTTTTGAGAATACCTGCCCTTTGGATGCAATTGTATACATTCAAGGACAATGGTGTAAGGTTCAGGGATAAATATATTAAATTTCTATTCTTTTCTGAATTATATATGCCTCTGAGAACTCAGTTATACAAAGACTCGAGAAACCATGCTATATCCTTTCGGATGGAAAAGTATTGTTAAGAACCTCAAGAGTTCTTGATGATATTCTGTTACTTTCTAATGTATCTTCTTCCTCTCATTAATACATCATTTTAGAATAAGATATCTGGCAGGACTTAACACAAGCATCCAAATGTCGCCTTTTCATATACTAGCACTCATAGTCTTAAATTTATAACACCCCAACCCAGCAACACCAACACATTTGAGTAAGTGCGCCTCAAGTGAGAGCATTGAGCCAGATTCGCTATTCCAGCCAAGCTGCCTAGGTGAACGACTGGGATTGTAAGGGAAAAGGTGGCTTTAATTCACCTTAACATTCCCAAGATCCAAGGACCAGCCCAGCGCTTTAGACTGCTCTAACATATGGCTGGCTTCCCAGTTTGAAGGTAGGGTTGGACTAATTTCCCTGTCTATGATGGAGCTCACTGCTTAGTTATCACTACCAGAGAGTATATTTCTGGGGCTCATAAAAATACTTCTGAAGAGAAAACTATTTGACTTGAGAGTGGACCAAATGGCAAGTATTTAAAAACATTTCCCCAAGGAGGGCACATCTGGATCCCACAAATTGTACATTCCTTCCAATTTCAAGCTAAATAAATTGAACACTGTGGTATACTACTGAGATATTCAATATATTTTTACAAACAAAGCATAAACATTTCCAGCAAGTGCAGTAATATAAATGTGTTTTGTCAAGTGAGGCTTCCTTTGCTATTGTTATCAAAAAACATTTTGTTAAGTGGAAAACCAAATGCATATATTCCCAGTCTTTATCTTTCCTAAGCACAATGATTTCAATGAAGGTGTGTTGATTTACACTCGCAGAAGATCAGGGCCCATACCTCTGAATTTGTGACTTCTGTAGATTTAATTACTCACTTAATGTCACATTTACACACTGCTGTATTGTTCAAATAAAAAAACAGTGAATGTAAAGGAAACAACTTTGATCACACATTCACCAATACAGCACCTTTTGTTTGGATTTATTATTTCAGATCTCCGATGTCACAATTTGAGGCATCAATAAACAAACTCAGAGCCAAATCCTGAGGTTCCCATTCCAATTTTACTCAGACTAAATCTCAAACCTTGTCCATGTTAGCTTATTCTGTACTCCCACGGGAGCATGCTTGAGTAAGGATTGAGTAAAATCAGTGTAAGGACCTCAAGATCTGGTACCCAGTGAGTTTATCTGAATATTTTCCTATCCATAAGGAAATATATATTCAAATACATGCCCTGCACTTTCATTATAACAACAGATATTCTTCATCCTTTTCTGCTATCACTTTTGAATTTTTGTTGAATACTTAAATTCACAGTCAGTGCATGTGCTTCCAATTCTGTTATGGTTTTTTATGTTTATATATGGTAATATTACCATTGTTGCTGAGATACTCCCCCTTCTCAACTACTTAATCCTGACATCGCTGTTACTCTCTTTCTAGTTGTATCTTCTTTTACATACTGTATAAGGAAGAAGTCCTGTATCATATCCATATAACTACTGCTGCATTTATTTACTATATGCTCTGCTTTGTCTTAGGTACCTTAAGTCTCCCACTTTTGTTAACAGTTTGCCTTTTGCACAACCTTCTGGATTATAGCTGTCATTTCATGCCATTGTTCAAATGGTCTAGAGAGTGAATTCCTATCAAAAGTTTACTGTCTTTGTGGCCTCCAGTCTTGAGTAGTAACAATAATAGATGTTAAAGATAGAAAAGACCTGACAGATCATTCATCCATTTCCTTGCAAACTCAAGATTAAAGCAACTCCCTGCCCCAATCAAGGAGCTGACTCCCGATACCTGACTGGCAGGTGGGCATACTTACTAATATACTAACAAGAAGATATTTCCTTAGTGTACAGTAGTATGTCCTCTGTTAATATTTCATCACTATCTGTGCTTCTTACAAAGTTAGAGTGCTATTTCTAGAACTTCCCTTACGACACACTATTTCTTCCTCTTTCCAATGTATTTTGACTTTTATAAACAAATTGCAACCTTCAGAGTTTAATCCCCAGTGATTTTCATTTCAGCTGCCGTGTTTGTTATTTCCATAATATTCAAATCTTTTATGCTCAGATATTTCCAGTTCTCTTTTTCACAGTTATATATAGGCATCTTTAAAACTTCTCTTGAAAAACCTTCATATTCTTCTTCTTTTCTGTTTCCCTAGATGTCTGCCCTTTCCGCACTAGCTAGCAAAAGATAAAACTTCCCTTGTGAACTATGCTTTAATACATTTTTTGCTAGAGAGGTGTGAGCACATTTTCTCTGCCCAGCTATGGACCCATCTTTACTAGTCTTACTATACCTGCACATACAGAATTTTCTACATTAACACATTGCAGTTACTTTCCTTTCCCCCCTGAAACCACTTACCAAGCAGAGCATTGTTGCTCAGTTGCCTGTACGAAATTAAAATATAATTCTTGATCTAAAACTTAGTTCCTGCTCGTGGCAGCCAATTAAAAAGGCTATTAAAAGCAGTTTAATACAAATAATACAAGGAGAAATTTAATAAAGAAAGTTATGCTGGTGTAGGGAACATCACACATTTTTATATTACCTGAGGTGATAGAAATCTGTACTTTGTTCTGTTTGTCCCCAACCCGTTGTTAATTTTGTTAGCCACAACAAGCAGATATTAACTGTGTCCATTATATAAAATGCGGTGCTCTTCCTCTGCCTCTTCTGAGTCCAAAGATATGACAGTAGAAAAATAAGGCTTTTTATTCAGAAAGAGAAATATTTTCAAGCTGCTACCTAGACGTTTGTATCTGATAGAACAGTATATGTTTGGAGACGAATACAATAGAGTAGGAAATGATAAAATACAGAAATTTTCTGTGGGCCCCTGGATCTGAACATTCAGAGACTTTGGATCTGGAGGTCAATTTTGTAGGTTGGGTTCATGTTTAGTAAAAATAAAAATAAAAATAAAATCTGTTTCTTTGCTGCAACACGTTAGCCACAAACATGTTCCTGTGTCATGTGGGGGATTTGAAGACATTTGTATCTTCGTATCTCTCCTCCCAGGTGAATGAATCTCTCTTATCTGGGTTAGTTTCTGGCAACTTTTGATTAGCACCCTCCAAAGACCAACACAGAACTGATGATGATCCATGGTTTATTCAGTTATCAAATGCTAATCAGTTTCTTTCTAGCAAAAAAAGATAAATAATTCAATTAGCCAGTGACAGGTAAAAAGTTAAGTATATGGAAAAATTGCTGAAAAAGATTTTATTCCTGTTTAATTTTTCCTCTGCTTTCTCATCAGTCCTAAAACCACTGATTTGACTCTAATTAATTTAATACTGCTAAACATTCCCATATTACAATGGTGTCCAGACTTTTTCTCAGTTACAGGTGGGAAAACATCTTAAATTAGGCCCAAGATCACATGCAGTGGCAATGCCATGATTTAAACCCAGTCTCCTGATCCCAGTCCTGTGCTCCTCCCATTAGATTATGCTCATACCAGTTTGATTTCTCTCTTTGAGTTGTAACCTGTTGCCTCCATGCCAATATTTTCATAGTTTTCATATGCTCAGAATGCTTGCAAGTGAAATTGAAGTTGAACTCGATTGTGTTTTTGTCAACAAACAAGTCAGAATCTGCAACATGTGGATCATAGCCTTTATAATATAATCCCATGTCTGACATACGAAAGTCAGTTCTATACCTCAGGCAAGGTAGTGACTTCTTACTTACAGTCAAGTCTTTCAACTGCTAATAATCAAGGTTCATAGTCAAATTTATTGTTATCTTTTCTTTTGCGTGGTGACAGCAACTCTGAATTAGTTGGCACAGAATAACCACAGAATAAAAAGTGACACACTTTCTCCCAGTTACTGTAGACCACTTCCTAAATAAGCAATTTATCAGCTAAATACAAAGGGGAGCTGGAGACTATTAACTGTCACAAAATACATTTTCATGAAAGAATTTAGAGGAACATTAAATCCTCTTGTGAATGTCACAATATTGCTAATTTGAGTAAAATATGGTATAGGGAGAAATAACAGTCTATATTTTAAAGCTATCAGAGTGAAATTCATGGCAGTGCAAAGGATCAAACAAGGGCTGATGCACACTTAAGGCCTTGGTGTGAAATTCACTTCGCCTCTATAAAACCTGAAAAATTGAACTTTATGCCACACTCCTCTCCGTCCCCTTAGCTGAAAACTTCTCTTCACAAGGGAAGTAGGTGAAGAAAACTTAGTTTCTGCATCAGGTTTCACCAGAGTGCAAACAGGGCAAAATAATAATGCAGGTGAATTTCTTTTCTTTTGATTCTGGCTGCTAGAACTAATGGCATCTATTTGCACAGTACACTCAAAGTGAGGGGGAATGGCTGAAAAATAGGGACACTCATAATCAAAGGAATCTAACAGACCTTCCTAAAATCACTGGAGTTGTCCATAACTGGGCTTACTGGAGAAGTATATATATCCTTGAGTTTAAGGGTTAATGAAAATTTCTAGAGATGCAAAGCTGCAATGCTGAAATCCAAATACTAAAAATATTAAATCAGTTCACCCATTACTGAAATTTCCAAGACAGATTTGAATGAACTGAGCCCTTTCAAACCTGTCTATTGTAGTTACTATGCAGCTAATAGCTCTCCTAGTAAAGTGCTAAAACACGTATCTCCACAAGCTAAAGGTCAATGCACCATATTCATACAATTTTGTCTTTTTTTATCCATTTTACCTAGTTTATATAGCAGTTACAAAATAGCATAGAGATCTTCCCTACAGATATTCAGAGACTAGAAAATTGCACTTGAACATATACTATTCCTTGTCAGCTATTCTTTAAGTACATTCTCTGATGTCTGTTAGACACTCATAAAAAGATGGAGAAGGCCTGGAATAATGGTTTTACCTTTTTTTTTTTTTAAGGGGGAAAAGGGCTGCTAGAATAATTCTATTCCTATATTATGGTAGAGTAGACAACTAGGTTCTTTTCTAGTGGTTTTGCTTTGGATTCTCTTGTTTTCAGGAGGTACACCTCTGCAATGTGTAAAGCAAAGTCTAGCTTGGTGCAAGGTAGATGTGCTGACACATGTTGGTTCCCAGATCTGTGAACTTTTATTTCACTCAGGTCATGCTGGTGAATTTATTAAGTTTACTAATGTTTCCTCAAATGACAATTTGTTAAAGTAAATCCTCCCATGTCCCTTTCTTGTAGGCAGGATGATTTTTATGCTCCAACTCAAAAATTAGAATTTTCACAAACCACTGCTGATCTGTTAACAATGCTGGAGTGCCAAACCTCCCCAGTGCTTAAATCGTTAAAATAATCTTTGTCTTTTTAAAAATTCTTCTTTGATTTTAATAATATGGGGAGCTAAATAAGAAACTACTATTCCCAGCAAGTAAAACAAAAAGAAAACAAAGTACCTAACATAGATAGTCACTCCTTATCAGACATTTTCATTTTGGAATGAGACCCACAATAAGTCACCTTTGCTACCTAGGAGTCCACATATTTAATGCAATGTAGAAATTAACAAACCAGGAGAACTGAAATAAAAACTACTACTTTATTTTGTAGAACTGATCAATGAAATTGTTTTTAATTATTCACTTTATTAATATAACTTCATAAGCAAACTTTTATGAATGAAACAACATTCATTCATAAAACCGGTTACCCCAATAACTGGCTAATTGAGTTTCACTTTCAATCCAATTGCTGCTTAAATCGCTGAAACTTACACTGTTTCAACATTGTAACTTCTGCTCACTGTTTGCCATTCCTTACACTTGTCCATATTGTAACTCAAACTCCATTTTAACTTGTCCCAAACTCCATTTTAAAATGCTCACTCAGTTTTGTAAAAGCTTGCTGCAACCTTCATTTTTGCAAAACCCTGCTGTAATCTTATTAGTTTAGTTTAGATGTGTGAATGAGGTATGGATGGATGATGGAATCAACCTCCAGCCCCAGCCTGTCCTGATGAAATAAAGTGTAAACACCCAACGGCTGAATGCAGACAATAGCCCTGACAAAGTAAGAGGAGTCCACCCTCAAAAGAAAAGAGCAAAAATACAATTGAAGAAACATCAAAGCCAGGTCCTAGGCTGAAAGTCATGTCTGCAATTGAAGGGTGATCAATCATACCGAACCCAGAGGCAGCGTGACACAGCAAGAACCTATAGACTCTGGATTCAAACTAAAGCCTACAAAAAGGATGAGTGAGATGGAAGACTTTGAAGGGTAACATTCTGCTGCCAACATGGAAGGGCATCGCTGCATGGCCAACAGAGACCCAGCTCTTCCTTGTGCCTGGCTTTCCTGGACAATTAGCTGCCACAAGCTACGAACCCAAGCTACATGCATCCGATGAAGTGAGCTGTAGCCCACAAAAGCTTATGCTCAAATAAATTTGTTAGCCCTGGTCTACACTAGGACTTTAGGTCGAATTTAGCAGCGTTAAATCGATTTAAACCTGCACCCGTCCACACAATGAAGCCCTTTATTTCGACTTAAAGGGCTCTTAAAATCGATTTCCTTACTCCACCCCTGACAAGTGGATTAGCGCTTAAATCGACGTTGCCGGCTCGAATTTGGGGTACTGTGGACACAATTCGATGGTATTGGCCTCCGGGAGCTATCCCAGAGTGCTCCATTCTGACCGCTCTGGACAGCGCTCTCAACTCAGATGCACTGGCCAGGTAGACAGGAAAAGAACCGTGAACTTTTGAATCTCATTTACTGTTTGGCCAGCGTGGCAAGCTGCAGGTGACCATGCAGAGCTCATCAGCACAGGTGACCATGATGGAGTCCCAGAATCACAAAAGAGCTCCAGCATGGACCGAACGGGAGGTACGGGATCTGATCGCTGTTTGGGGAGAGGAATCCGTGCTATCAGAACTCCGTTCCAGTTTTCGAAATGCCAAAACCTTTGTGAAAATCTCCCAGGGCATGAAGGACAGAGGCCATAACAGGGACCCGAAGCAGTGCCGCGTGAAACTGAAGGAGCTGAGGCAAGCCTACCAGAAAACCAGAGAGGCGAACAGCCGCTCTGGGTCAGAGCCCCAAACATGCCGCTTCTATGATGAGCTGCATGCCATTTTAGGGGGTTCAGCCACCACTACCCCAGCCGTGTTGTTTGACTCCTTCAATGGAGATGGAGGCAATACGGAAGTAGGTTTTGGGGATGAAGAAGATGATGATGAGGAGGAGGGTGTAGATAGCTCACAGCAAGCAAGCGGAGAAACTGGTTTTCCCGACAGCCAGGAACTGTTTCTCACCCTAGACCTGGAGCCAGTACCCCCTGAACCCACCCAAGGCTGCCTCCTGGACTCAGCAGGCGGAGAAGGGACCTCTGGTGAGTGTACCTTTTAAAATGCTATACATGGTTTAAAAGCAAGCATGTGAAAGGATTACTTTGCCCTGGCATTTGCGGTTCTCCTAGATGTAGTCCTAAAGCCTTTGCAAAAGGTTTCTGGGGAGGGCAGCCTTATTTCGTCCTTCATGGTAGGACACTTTACCACTCCAGGCCAGTAACACGTACTCGGGAATCACTGTAGAACAAAGCATTGCAGTGTATGTTTGCTGGCATTCAACCAAAATCCGTTCTTTATCTCTCTGTGTTATCCTCAGGAGAGTGAGATATAATTCATGGTCACCTGGTTGAAATAGAGCGCTTTTCTTCAGGGGACACTCAGAGGAGCCCATTCCTGCTGGGCTGTTTGCCTGTGGCTAAACAGAAATGTTCCCCGCTGTTAGCCACAGGGAGGGGAGAAGGTTGAGGGGGTAGTCACGCGGTGGGAGGAGGCAAAATGCGACCTTGTAACGAAAGCACATGTGCTATGTATGTAATGTTAACAGCAAGGTTTACCCTGAAAGAGTGTAGCGACTGTTTTATAAAATGTGTCTTTTTAAATACCGCTGTCCCTTTTTTTTTCTCCACCAGCTGCATGTGTTTCAATGATCACAGGATCTTCTCCTTCCCAGAGGCTAGTGAAGCTTAGAAAGAAAAAAAAAACGCACTCGCGATGAAATGTTCTCCGAGCTCATGCTGTCCTCCCACACTGACAGAGCACAGACGAATGCGTGGAGGCAAATAATGTCAGAGTGCAGGAAAGCACAAAATGACCGGGAGGAGAGGTGGAGGGCTGAAGAGAGTAAGTGGCGGGCTGAAGACAGGGCTGAAGCTCAAATGTGGCAGCAGCGTGATGAGAGGAGGCAGGATTCAATGCTGAGGCTGCTGCAGGACCAAACCAGTATGCTCCAGTGTATGGTTGAGCTGCAGCAAAGGCAGCTGGAGCACAGACTGCCACTGCTGCCCCTCTGTAACCAACCGCCCTCCTCCCCAAGTTCCATAGTCTCCACACCCAGACGCCCAAGAACGCGGTGGGGGGGCCTCCGGCCAACCAGCCACTCCACCACAGAGGATTGCCCAAAAAAAAGAAGGCTGTCATTCAATAAATTTTAAAGTTGTAAACTTTTAAAGTGCTGTGCTTAAAGTGCTGTGTGGCATTTTCCTTCCCTCCTCCACCACCCCTCCTGGGATACCTTGGTAGTCATCTCCCTATTTGTGTGATGAATGAATAACGAATGCATGACTGTGAAGCAGCAATGACTTTATTGCCTCTGCAAGCAATGATTAAAGGGAGGTGGGGAGGGTGGTTAGCTTACAGGGAAGTAGAGTGAACCAAGGGGCGGGGGGTTTCATCAAGGAGAAACAAACA
Source organism: Caretta caretta (assembly GCF_965140235.1). Lineage (NCBI taxonomy): Eukaryota > Metazoa > Chordata > Testudines > Cheloniidae > Caretta > Caretta caretta. Next base: position 36,676,713 of record NC_134216.1, on the reverse strand, counting down.
GAACTTTCACACCGTAGCCTGGCCAGTCATGAAACTGGTTTTCAAAGCTTCTCTGATGCGTACCGTGCCCTCCTGTGCTCTTCTTACCGCCCTGGTGTCTAGCTGCGCGTAACCAGCAGTTAGGCGATTTGCCTCAACCTCCCACCCCGCCATAAATGTCTCCCCCTTACTCTCACAGATATTGTGGAGCACACAGCAAGCAGTAATAACAGTGGGAATATTGGTTTCGCTGAGGTCTAAGCGAGTCAGTAAACTGCGCCAGCGCGCCTTTAAACGTCCAAATGCACATTCTACCACCATTCTGCACTTGCTCAGCCTGTAGTTGAACAGCTCCTGACTACTGTCCAGGCTGCCTGTGTACGGCTTCATGAGCCATGGCATTAAGGGGTAGGCTGGGTCCCCAAGGATAACTATAGGCATTTCAACATCCCCAACAGTTATTTTCTGGTCTGGGAATAAAGTCCCTTCCTGCAGCTTTTGAAACAGACCAGAGTTCCTGAAGATGCGAGCATCATGCACCTTTCCCGGCCATCCCACGTTGATGTTGGTGAAACGTCCCTTGTGATCCACCAGAGCTTGCAGCACTATCGAAAAGTACCCCTTGCGATTTATGTACTCGGCGGCTTGGTGCTCCGGTGCCAAGATAGGGATATGGGTTCCGTCTATAGCCCCACCACAGTTAGGGAATCCCATTGCAGCAAAGCCATCCACTATGACCTGCACATTTCCCAGGGTCACTACCCTTGATATCAGCAGATCTTTGATTGCGTGGGCTACTTGCATCACAGCAGCCCCCACAGTAGATTTGCCCACTCCAAATTGATTCCCAACTGACCGGTAGCTGTCTGGCGTTGCAAGCTTCCACAGGGCTATCGCCACTCGCTTCTCAACTGTGAGGGCTGCTCTCATCTTGGTATTCATGCGCTTCAGGGCAGGGGAAAGCAAGTCACAAAGTTCCATGAAAGTGCCCCTACGCATGTGAAAGTTTCGCAGCCACTGGGAATCGTCCCAGACCTGCAACACTATGCGGTCCCACCAGTCTGTGCTTGTTTCCCGAGCCCAGAATCGGCGTTCCACAGCATGAACCTGCCCCATTAGCACCATGATGCATGCATTGTCAGGGCCCATGCTTTCAGAGAAATCTGTGTCCATGTCCTGATCACTCACGTGACCACGCTGACGTCGCCTCCTCGCCCGGTATCGCGTTGCCATGTTCTGGTGCTGCATATACTGCTGGATAATGCGTGTGGTGGTTAATGTGCTCCTAATTGCCAAAGTGAGCTGAGCGGGCTCCATGCTTGCCGTGGTATGGCGTCTGCACAGGTAACTCAGGAAAAAAGGCACAAAATGATTGTCTGCCCTTGCTTTCACGGGGGAGGGAGGGAGGGAATGGGGGGCTGACGATATGTACCCAGAACCACCCGCGACAATGTTTTAGCCCCATCAGGCATTGGGATCTCAACCCAGAATTCCAATGGGCAGCGGAGACTGCGGGAACTGTGGGATAGCTACCCACAGTGCAACGCTCCAGAAGTCGACGCTTGCCTCGGTACTGTGGAAGCGCTCCGCCGAGTTAATGCACTTAATGCACTTAGAGCATTTTCTGTGGGGACACACACACTCGAATATATAAAACTGATTTCTAAAAAACCGACTTCTATAATTTCGACCTAATTTCGTAGTGTAGACATACCCTTAGTCTCTAAGGTGCCACTAGTACTCCTTTTCTTTTTGCGAATACAGACTAACACGGCTGCTACTCTGAAACCTGTCATTCAGGACTGGTAACTCTACAGCATCTGCAGAACCTGTGTGTGTGTATGAACAAACGTGTGAATGAATGTGAAACTGAATGAAATGTTATAGTTATAACTGACTGCCTACTATGGTTCTTTTTGTATTCACAATAAATGTGACATTTTGTCTTATCCCCTTTAATAAGATCCTGCTAGTTTTTATGTTATTGGTATAACACTTTCTTTTTTAACACACAGCTTTTACAGTAATTTTTAAAAAACTTTTCAAACAAAAGCTTTCCCTACTTCATTTTATGCAATGGCTTTCTGTGCAGTTGAATAGCAATTTACGTGAAACTCCTGGGCAGAACACCTCAAATCAAGATCATAATCACTGACATTATCACCTAAGAACCGTAATGTTTTTCTTCCTTGTTTTCACTGAGACACAGCTCAAACGGCAAAACAACTCTTCCATCTCCATAAACAGAAATCAACAAGGCCCAGCTGTCATAAGTAAACAAAACATCTTCGATGCTTCACAATGATTGCCTAAAAGGCTAGACAATAAAAGTTCCCTCAAAGTTCTAACATTGACTGTGACTGAATGGGACTCAATGACAACATTCTTTCTCCTCCTCTTCCTCCTCACAACCACTTTTTGAAAAAAGGAAGCTGGCATGAATGAGTAATATTGGAGTAAAGTGTTCAACATGGTGCTCATTAGCATCAATGGGAGTGGAGCTCCCATTATGAGTCCAATATACTAAGCTCAAAGCTCCTCTCATTGATAACAGTTTAACATCAGTAACTCCATTGACTTCAGTGATCTATACTGGTTTAAATGAGAAGAGAATCAGAACTACTATCTGGAATACACACTGTGATAGAAAGTGTTACCAACTCTCATGGTTTTACTGTAAATATCACAACATTTGTTATTTTCTTAAAGCCATGGTCCTGAATCAAACTGTTTATGGAAGAATCTCACCTTTCTAGTTCTTATGGTTGCAGAGAAAAGCTTGAAAACAAACCCAAACATACCCCAAAGGCTCAACAATCAGAAGGCAAATAAAAAGTACCAGTTTTAAAAAAATCTCATGATTTTTAAATCAGTCTCATGATTTTGGGGGCTTGACTCATGAGTTTTGAATGTGTGGGGATGCCAATACAGAGTAAACCTACTACCCCAAAACAGATTCACAGTCACCACCAGCTGCTAAGAAATAGTGAGAGAAGAACTTTCCATCTGTAGGTGAGGCCCTTCCATTTGGCTGCAGGAATTAATCTAGCAGTTAGAGACTGGGAGGAGGGGGTACATGGAATGGAAATCAAACTTCTGTTGCTACACCAGTATCTGGAAAGGGAATTTACCGGAATTTAAAATCCAGACTACAGGTCACTATCTACTTTAAACAACCCTCCCCACCATCCCCACTTAGTCTCAGTAGGAGAGGATACGGCTGGTCAGAGAATCTGTACTCCCCAAAAAAACTGTGCCTCCCCTCTTGCTTCATCCAGCTGGGGGCATGTTGCTCAATGGACCAAAAACCAAGTATCTGCCACTCCCAGGAGGGAGGAAAAGGGATGAGAGCACTAGAGGTAAATGAGATCTGGGATTTTCATTGGTGGATCTTGTGCCTGTATAAGGAGAAGGGGAAGCCTGAAGCCCTTGTTGGTAACCTCTACTATCTGGGCAGCGGGAGGGTTAGAGGACTCAGAAGTGAGCTGAGTCCTGAGAGACAGGGCAGGGGGTCTATCCCAAATGATTGGTTATCTGGTGGGAGCCCCATAATCCCACATCAGATCCAGGTAAATGCCTGGTGTATGAGAAGGGAGGGAATATATAGTCCCTACCCATGTCAATAAAGCTGTGGCCTGCCGCCTAAAATCCATTCCAATGTCTGTCTTTCATTCACCTATGTGTCCTAATCACCATGATAGTTGAGGGTTAGAAGCTATTAAAAAAAAACAACCTGTTCACTGTTCAAACTAGAAACTTTAGTAGACAGCGGAGTAATTACAACAGTGTCTGCGTAGCAAGAGCCACACAGACTTCTGAAGGAGGTGAGGCAGAAACTTGTGAAAAAATGCCTGGGAGGCAATAGGAGTAATGTTCTAAACCGGGAATAATGCCAGGTGGCTTTGGGAATCTGCCTTCTAGTGGTATCTGAAACAGAGAGACGTAATCTCAGCATAATTTCATAGCGGGAAAAGGACTGCAGTTAGGCTACAATTCTAAAAATAATTCAAAGCTAATTACATAGATTAATTTGCAACCATGCCAAAATAAATAAATGAATAACAGAAACAATTAACACATATTCTTAGTTTGCCCAATCTTGCTCTTATTTAACTCAATGGGCGTTTTCCCACGAATTTTAATACAATTCGGGAATAGGACAAGTGTTTCTAAACATAATTTTTCAATGATACATTGAATGTAAAAACCATACACCTGTTGAACATCTACTACGCTGTATTTAAAAGCCAACCCAGGACGATATCTCCAATTTGTAGAGACCGGATTAGTATGATCAGAAATCTTTGGTATTGATAAGCTAAGCACTTGCATCAAGCAGTTATCTCAAACAAAGAGCTGAAATTTTGCAAGTTTTTCTTCTTTAAAGGCATACTTTCTGGTTAAAAATATATTTTAAAAAAATAAACATCCATACCTGTGTTGCTTATAACATGGTGGAAATTTAAACTGATTTTTTCAAAAATGGAATGTACTTTTCACCATTAATGTTTGCTTTTTGCATTTAGCTCAAGTTGGCCAAGAAAAGAAACCGGTCAGTTTCACTTTCCATATCTCATCACTAGCACCATGCTGCCATTTTTTGATTGCATTGCCTGTAGATTAACATATCTAATCCAAACAAAAACCTGTTTTAATTGGATTTTTTTAAATCAGAGGAACATTTCTATTGAATTTAAATTTGTTAAAGTCAGATAAAGTGATCAGGTTAAATGTTGGGCCTATGGTGTCTTGACAGTATCCATTTAAAATGTGAGAGATGGGAGCAAGCAAGGTCTCCTTGCCATTCTTACCTTCAGTTTTAAAGAGTTAAGCTTCTCTTCCCTTAGATGGTCTCTTAACATCTCTCGATGGAGCCTCTCCTGTTCCATTGCAAATTCTCCAAGGGAGTACTGGCGCACACTGTTGTGACGTGTGGACATGCCCAATGTGCTTCCTCCTTGGCTCGGGACACTGGTGAAGCCTTGCCTTCTTGTGAAGTAGTAGACAGTAACACAGTTAAAATGAACATTCTTTGTCCTTTTCCGCTTCTCCCTCTTCAAGATCGATGAAGCTAAAATGGAAGCCAGTTGTAACATTAATGAAAAACCTGTTGGTCACATAGCAAATCTTTACTTCTCCGTGTAGTCCCACTAACTTTAAATCAAATGGGATACTCACACAAGCAAAGTTTTGCAGGATTAGGTCTCTTGTGAGAGGGGTATTATTAAAAAATAACAGTAAAGATAAAACATTTGCAATAAACATTTTATATGAGACAATAGAATTTGGCTAATAAATATATGACATATTTCTTACTCAAGTTAAGCCAAAGTGTTTAAACAAAGTAAGGAGTCGGACAGCTTCTGTGTTTGCTTTCACTGTTACAAAACCATACACTTGTGAACACTGTCATCTATTTTAAGAGCGGAGATAGTGTTGGCCAGAACACTCTGGTTAGTCCATACTCTTTTCACAATGTTTTATCTTTCACCAGGAAAACAAATGAAGATCGGAAGAAACCATCTCAGTGTAACTTAGCACCTGAAAGACACTGGCCCACTGACTTACACATGATAAAATCCCATTGATGTCAGTAGCATTGCATGACACAAGGCAGGGGAAATGTGACCCAATTTCTCACACAGTGTAATATAGATCTACTGCCACTGTGTCTATAAGAGTCTAGCTGAAGATTTCTAGTATTTTATAGTTGGAATTATTGTCCCTCTTTTTAGGAGTAAGGGAAAATGCCAAGCACTTTCAGTATTCCAGAAAAAGAGAACAGAGCTTTGGAAAACACTATGAAGCAACATTTTACTGTCACCCAGGGACCTAAAAATCCGTAATAATAATGGGAAACCTGTCACAGGATGATACTATATAAATAATACTGATTTACAGCTACACTCCTCTCCTTTTTCTCCACCGATCCCACTGATGCTGCCCAGTGAACAGCTTGTTGTTACATGTGAAGTCAGTGCTAAGCCTATCTCCCCTCTTCTTTTTTCACCCTTCCCTCACACTCTTCTCCTTTTCCTCCTTTAATTCACTTGCATACAAATGTAGCTCTACACGATGTGCACTACTTTAAAAATGGTGCCACAAGTCTTGTTTCTATCTTTAAATATTTGTTTTTTGTTGTACAGATATTTAGAGATTCCTGTAATGATATTCAGTAGTTGACACTCACAAGTGGCTGTGGTTGGCCGTTAGAGCAAAATAAGAACAACAAACTAGTTCCTTGACTTTTTTAAGATATGACAGTTTATTTGATTTGAATTATAAAATGGCTACAGGAAATCAAAAAACTAGATGATGTGTTACAGCCATGCAATTTAGATACAACAATTGCATGAGGTATGATATGAGAAACCTATCTGTCAGAAAAAATAGAGTAGTGGTCCCCAAACTGTAGTGCGCACCCTCCTAGTGGGGAGTGGAGGAACATGCAGGGGGGTGCAGTGGAGCCCAGGAAGGGAGTGCCACCCAGCCCCGCTCTGCCCCCAGCTCCACTCTGGCCCCGCCCCTGGCGCCAGCTGCTGGCCTGGCGCTGCTCCCAGCCCCCAACCCCCCCTCCTCACCACAACTCTTTTGTTATGGAACAAAACATTTTTGATCAGAAATAAAAACAGAACAATTCTACATGAGGAAATTAACAGACAACAAAATAAAACATTTTTCACCCTGCTTAAAGAAGTAGTGCTAAGAAAAACTGACTTTTATTAAAAAGATTAATAGCCTTGTTAACAAAAGTAAACCTCTCATATTTCACACAGAGACCCAAAATATTGTGAGGTCCAGTAAAATATACTTCTCAAGAAATGTTCTTCAGATGTGCTACATTTAATTGGCATAATATATAACCACTGAGTACAATGCCAGAGGCCCTATATTATTTTACAGAGGATATTTTATTACTTTTTTTTTAATTGCAACTCTGAAACAACTTTATAGTGCTATGCCAAAGATAGGCAGGATGCAAATACGAAGATCTCTGTTATTAGTATAGCTGGTCAAAAAATTTTCAATGGGATAGTTCCACTCCTCCTCAGGAAATGCAATATTTGCTGAAATCAAAATATTTGAAGGAATGTGTTGATTTTAACAAAATTTTTGACTGGAGAAAGTTGAAACAAATCATTTTAGCTTTCTAGTATAATTTTGATAATGTTGAAACATTTTAACTTTTATCAAACTGATCCATTGCATTTACTTTATATTATATTACATTAAACATTATACTGTATGTAGAATTTTATCTAAAATCATGTTTAAACATTATCAAAACAAAACTCTTTGCCTTACTGAGATAAAACTGTTTAATGAGATAAAACAGTTTAATGAGAGATAAAACAGTAAATTTTGAAATTTAAATTTTTCATTCAGATTCAAAATGAAAAGAAATTTTGAAATGTCACAATTTCCTGCAGAAAGGACATTTCGTTTTCCAACCAGCGCTAGTTATCAAGCTGGAGCATCCGGGAAATCCTGCTCTCAGACAATGAAAGGAGGAGTCATGTGGGCTGTTCTGGGATTGGTGGCAGGGAATCAGTGGAGAAGCACTGATATTATCTTTCATCCTTAGCAGTGGTTGCACTCCTGCCTCCCAACCAAGTAAACAAATGCAGTGTTTACAGCTACCACAGGAATGAAACAACAACAGGCTAGGTTAAAGATTAAAATAAAATAGAAAGAAAGAAAATTAAAGATATTAGGTGGAAAGTAAAAAAACATTTTACTTAACGAATGACTTTAGAACAGTGGTTTTCAACATGTGGTCTGCGGATCCCTGGGGGTCCACAGACTATGTCTATGTTTTCCAAAGGGGTCTGCACCTCCATTTGACATTTTTTAGGGGTCCAAAATGAAAAAAGAAAATGTACATGTCCATAAAGTGCATACACTAAATATATTTGATTACATGGTTGTCACACACACATCCCTAATAGAGCACGCTCTGCTGGACACACACCAGGCTGCTGTGCTGGGTCCAATCTGCAGGATCTGTGTGGTCTCATTAGGCTGCAGCACTGTTTCTCCCCTTGATGTCTTTGGCACATCTCCTGAGCACAGGTGCTCTGTCTGTTATACTTTCACAGAAATGGGACCACATGGTCCAGCAGCCTTAGGCCCCGAGGATCAGTGCTAACTCCTCAGATTCCTAATCGCTCACACACACCCTCTCCCAGAACTCCATCCACATGGGTACTCTGATTTACACTATGTTTCAGGGACATGTGATAGCAAAAAGCAAATTGGCTTTATAAGGGCTCCTAAACACAATTACTTTTTACTTAGATAGCACAAGAGACAAAATAATAAATACATTTCCCTGGCTCAGTTTCCTCACCACTCTGGAGAGTTTTTTGGGCCTGGGCAGAATCCTCTAAGGAGTCCAGGATCTCTCCTCCTGCACTTGCCTTCTCTTCCAAATTATGAAGTGAGTGAATCAGTCTCTGCTCTGTGTCCCACACAATTTTATGTATCCCACCGACACCACCATCTGGTTTCCTGCTGCTGCGGAAATTCCATTCTCCAGTCCTCAACCTCCTGCAGAAAAGTTAGGGCAAACTAGCTTCCCCCAGCCTTCAGAGATCCTATTGTTCTCTGTGGGTCAGGTCTGATCACTAAGAAATAGTCCTTAATGACAGTCTCTTCCAAAGACCAGACTTGTAGGCTCTTCTCCCTGTGTCATCACCTTTTAGAATTTCAGTCCAGCATGGAGGTAAAAACACAACAGAAAAAGCAACCAGCCCCACACACAGTGTTGCCAACCCTCATGATTTTTTCACAAGTGACATGATTTTGGCTGGGGTTGGAACCAGTCTTGTGATGACAAAAGAAGCTTCAGCCCTCTAGCAAATTTGAGTCCTCTAACTGTCCCACCTGCCCACATCTTGGCGCTGAATAACCAATCAGAGCTGCTGTAGGCAGAGCTTTCCTCCCCACCCCCTTCTAGTTATCTGAAGTCATTCTTGTAGGAAGGGATGGGGGAGGAGAAAGCTAATGGGTCCATCAGCTCAAGGGGCTCTGCCACCTATCCCCCTGAGCAACAGGATTAGGTGGCACCTCTGCTCCTCCCCTGCCCTGTAGTACCTCGCCTGGGAAAGGGCAGAACGGGGTGGGCTTGCTGTAGCCCTCTCTCCAGGCCTAGGAGATATGGGTGAAGAACTCCAGGAGGAGAGATGTGATTGGGTGGCTTACCTGATGGGTGGGCTGAACTGATGGGGGAGGGGAATGAATGGAGGGCAGAATTAATTGCTGGGCAGGGACTGGGGAGATGTGGGAGTGAGAGCTCCTTCAGCAAGGACCTAAATCACTTCACCCAATAAATCCGGGAGAGTGGGCAACACTAATTGTCACATACACACTGGGGAAGGGCAGGTGTAGTTCAAAAATAAAGAGACCAAAAACGTATACATTTTTTACACACACACACACAAAATAACAACGTGATTTTTGGACCAATCTGACTTTTTATTACTTTAGATTTTTTATGTTTTGAGGTCAGCAATACTGCACATTCCGAATAGTTTGCAGTTTGACACAAACTTGCAGGGGCCCCAACATCGAATAGAATTCGTAAGTTGTACATAGACAGATCCCCCAAATCAACACAGTCTTTAAGCATTGGAACTACAGTGTATCAGGGGATTAAAGTTAAGGAAATGCTTTTACCCATGGGCACTGGGATTTCCTGACATTATTGCTTAGTGGCAAGAATACTGAATGAGGGGCTCACAGGAGTAACACTATTCTTGTTTCATACATCTGTTGTCCTCTTTATGAAAAAGCACAATTTGTCTATTTTCACCTCCTTATACCCCCTGTGCTGAGGCAGGATCGAGTAAACCTAAACCATTCCTGACAGCTGTTTGTCCAACCTGTTCTTAAAAACCTCCAGTGATGCCAAGTGCAGTTTTATCCACAGTTAAACACATCTTAATAATTAAAAGAAAATGAAAAAAGACAACAGCTCTGTCATAAATATAAAGGGAAGGGTAAACCCCTTTGAAATCCCTCCTGGCCAGGGGAAAGCTCCTCTCACCTGTAAAGGGTTAAGAAGCTAAAGGTAACCTCGCTGGCACCTGACCAAAATGACCAATGAGGAGACAAGATACTTTCAAAAGCTGGGAGGAGGGAGAGAAACAAAGGGTCTGTGTCTGTCTGTATGCTGCTCTTGCCAGGGACAGAACAGGAATGGAGTCTTAGAACTTTTAGTAAGTAATCTAGCTAGGTACGTGTTAGATTATGATTTCTTTAAATGGCTGAGAAAAGAATTGTGCTGAATAGAATAACTATTTCTGTCTGTGTATCTTTTTTGTAACTTAAGGTTTTGCCTAGAGGGGTTCTCTATGTTTTTGAATCTAATTACCCTGTAAGATATCTACCATCCTGATTTTACAGGGGGGATTTCTTTATTTCTATTTACTTCTATTTTTTATTAAAAGTCTCCTTGTAAAAAACTGAATGCTTTTTCATTGTTCTCAGATCCAAGGGTTTGGGTCTGTGGTCACCTATGCAAATTGGTGAGGCTTTTTATCCAACATTTCCCAGGAAAGGGGGGGTGCAAGTGTTGGGAGGATTGTTCATTGTTCTTAAGATCCAAGGGTCTGGGTCTGTAGTCACCTAGGCAAACTGGTGAGGCTTTTTACCAAACCTTGTCCAGGAAGTGGGGTGCAGGGTTTTGGGAAGTATTTTGGGGGGAAAGACGCGTCCAAACAGCTCTTCCCCAGTAACCAGTATTAGTTTGGTGGTGGTAGCGGCCAGGCCAAGGACAACGGGGGGAATATTTTGTACCTTGGGGAAGTTTTGACCTAAGCTGGTAAAGATAAGCTTAGGAGGTTTTTCATGCAGGTCCCCACATCTGTACCCTAGAGTTCAGAGTGGGGGAGGAACCTTGACATGGTGGCACAGTGGTGGGATTAACCTGAAATCATTTTGAGATCCAGTTGAGATTTTTTGAACTAGAAATACAGATTTTAAAAAGGAATTTTTAGGAAGTCCAGAAAGCAGCTTTGAAACTGAAAGCAGCTTGGTTTCTCTCTGCTTTGTGGCCAAGCAGAGACAAAAGGGGATTATCTTTGTGAATTGCAGGTTTTCTTTGCCTGGAGGCAGGGTACTTAACTCCTGCAGGGAAATTCACAGTCTTCCAACCCAGAGGTTTTTTTTTCTTTTCTTCCTAAAAGTAAATAGGGGGTGTGTGTTCTACCCATTTGCCTGGAGACAAAAGTGGCAGGGTTTTTTTTTTTAGGATTTTGATTTGTTTTGTTTTACAAGGAGCACAGGTTTGAAAAGGAATTTTTTTTTCCTTTGGGCTGCTGGTAAGCAGGTTTCCAAGTAGTTGGAGGTTTTTTGCTTTGATTTGGGCCCAGAGCAGAGACAAGGGAATTGTCTTTTTCTGTAGGCTGACAATCACTATCAGAGAATAGGTATTCTATTCCAGCACAGCAAAATTTTACAGCCAAGTTTTGTTTGTTTATTTCTAAACCTTGGGTGTAAAGTTAGTTAAAAACAGAGAGGTTAGAATGACAAAATCCACGGCTCGACAAAAGCTGGAACTAGCCAGATTTCAGGCTGCGGAAAAACAAAGGGAACATGAAAGACAGATAGAACTCATGCGGCTGAAAATGGAAGTAAGGGACAAAGAAATGGAAGCAAGGGCCAAAGAACTGGAGGAGAAGGAAAAAGAGAGGAAGCATGTGGAGGAGGTGGAGAAGATAAAGGCTCAGCGGAATATCCCAACAAACCCTAGCAATCCTTCTCCAAGTACCACTTCCCATCCCAGAAAGTTCCCCACCTACAAGGCAGGTGATGATACTGAGGCCTTCTTAGAAAACTTCGAAAGGGCCTGCCTTGGGTACAACATCTCTACTGACCAATACATGGTAGAGCTGAGGCCGCAGCTCAGTGGACCCTTAGCTGAGGTGGCAGCTGAAATGCCTAAAGAACACATGAACAAGTATGAACTGTTTAAATCCAAGGCGAGAATCAGAATGGGGATAACACCCGAGCAGTCTCGTCGGAGGTTCAGAGCCCTAAGGTGGAAACCAGACATGTCATTTACCCGACATGCCTACCACATTGTGAAACATTGGGATGCCTGGATATCAGGAGCAAGTGTTGACTCTCCAGTAAATTTGCCCTTCCTAATGCAAATGGAACAATTCTTAGAGGGTGTTCCTGAGGAAATAGAAAGATACATCCTAGATGGGAAACCCAAAACTGTAATCGAGGCAGGAGAGATTGGAGCCAGATGGGTGGAGGTGGCAGAGAAGAAGAAAACTGGTCGCAGTTGGAGCGGAGACCAGAAGGGACCACCCCAGACCACACCCTATTACCAGGGGCCGCCCAAAGCCCCACCTACCTCCCAAAGAGCCCTCCAGACCCCTTATCGTCCCACCACCCCGTTCTCCAGCAGCCCTCCTCGCCCCAGTGACCCGTCAGCTGGACGATGTTTTAAATGTAACGAGCTGGGGCATGTAAAGGCCAACTGCCCCAAGAACCCCAACAGATTACAGTTCATTGCACCGGAATCACACCAGAGGTCCACAGGCCCAGATACCTCCCAGATACCCTTGGAGCGGAGGGAAACTGTGAGTGTGGGCGGGAAGAAGGTCACCGCGTGGAGGGACACCGGAGCACAAGTGTCAGCTATCCATGCTTCCTTAGTGGACCCCAATTTAATCAACCCAGAGATCCAAGTGACGATTCAACCCTTCAAGTCCAACTCTTTCAATTTGCCTACAGCCAAGTTGCCTGTCCAGTACAAGGGCTGGTCAGGAATGTGGACTTTTGCAGTCTATGATGATTATCCCATCCCCATGCTGTTGGGGGAAGACTTGGCCAATCATGTGAAGCAGGCCAAGAGGGTGGGAATGGTCACCCGCAGCCAGGCTAAACAAGCCGTGAGGCCTAGCTCTGTTCCGGAAACTTCTATCAGGACCCAGTCAGAGGTGATGGACCCGGACCCCAGGCCAATGTCTGCAACAGCAGTAGTGGATCCAGTCCCAGAGACCCAGACGGAACCAGTCCCAGAACCAGAACCAGCCAAACAACCAACACCAGACCCCGTGCCAGCACTGAATCCAGTACTTGCAACCTCAACACCAGAGGGCCCCACCGAACCTGAACTGGCAGCAGCCGATAACCCTACACAAGAGGCTCAGCCGGAGCCTGAATCCCAACATAGTGCACCAGCGGAGAGCGGTTCACAGTCAACAGAAACAGCTCCATCCCCTATATCGCTTCCAGAGGGACCAAGCCTAGGTCCACAATCCAATGAGGGACTGATGTCTCCAGCATCAAGGGAACAGTTCCAGACCGAACAGGAAGCAGATGAAAGCCTCCAGAGAGCTTGGACGGCGGCATGGAGCAACCCACCGCCTCTCAGCTCTTCTAATCGATCCAGGTTTGTTATAGAAAGAGGACTTTTATACAAGGAAACTCTTTCTGGTGGACACCAGGAAGACTGGCATCCTCAGAGACAGTTGGAGGTTCCAACTAAATACCGGGCCAAGCTCTTGAGCTTAGCCCATGATCACCCTAGTGGCCATGCTGGGGTGAACAGGACCAAAGACCGTTTGGGGGGGTCATTCCACTGGGAGGGAATGGGCAAGGATGTTTCTACCTATGTCCAGTCTTGTGAGGTGTGCCAAAGAGTGGGAAAACCCCAAGACCAGGTCAAAGCCCCTCTCCAGCCACTCCCCATCATTGAAGTTCCATTTCAGCGAGTAGCTGTGGATATTCTGGGTCCTTTTCCGAAAAAGACACCCAGAGGAAAGCAGTACATACTGACTTTCATGGATTTTGCCACCCGATGGCCGGAAGCAGTAGCTCTAAGCAACACCAGGGCTAAAAGTGTGTGCCAGGCACGAGCAGACATTTTTGCCAGGGTAGGTTGGCCCTCCGACATCCTCACAGATGCAGGGACTAATTTCCTGGCAGGAACTATGAAAAACCTTTGGGAAGCTCATGGGGTAAATCACTTGGTTGCCACTCCTTACCACCATCAAACAAATGGCATGGTGGAGAAGTTTAATGGAACTTTGGGGGCCATGATACGTAAATTTGTAAATGAGCACTCCAATGATTGGGACCTAGTGTTGCAGCAGTTGCTCTTTGCCTACAGAGCTGTACCACATCCCAGTTTAGGGTTTTCCCCATTTGAACTTGTATATGGCCGTGAGGTTAAGGGGCCATTGCAGTTGGTGAAGCAGCAATGGGAGGGATTTACACCTTCTCCAGGAACTAACATTCTGGACTTCGTAACCAACCTACAAAACACCCTCCGAACCTCTTTAGCCCTTGCTAGAGAAAACTTACAGGATGCTCAAAAAGAGCAAAAAGCCTGGTATGATAAACATGCCAGAGAGCGTTCCTTCAAAGTAGGAGACCAGGTCATGGTCTTAAAGGCGCTCCAGGCCCATAAAATGGAAGCATCGTGGGAAGGGCCATTCATGGTCCAGGAGCGCCTGGGAGCTGTTAATTATCTCATAGCATTCCCCACCTCCAACCGGAAGCCTAAGGTGTACCATATTAATTCTCTAAAGCCCTTTTATTCCAGAGAATTAAAGGTTTGTCAGTTTACAGCCCAGGGAGGAGACGACGCTGAGTGGCCTGAAGGTGTTTACTACGAAGGGAAATGTGCTGGTGGTGTGGAAGAGGTGAACCTCTCCATGACCCTTGGGCGTATGCAGTGACAGCAGATCCAGGAGCTGTGCACTAGCTACGCGCCAACGTTCTCAGCCACCCCAGGACTGACTGAACGGGCATACCACTCCATTGACACAGGTAATGCTCACCCAATTAGGGTCCAACCTTACCGGGTGTCTCCTCAAGCTAAAACTGCTATAGAACGGGAGATCCAGGATATGTTACAGATGGGTGTAATCCGCCCCTCTGAAAGTGCATGGGCATCTCCAGTGGTTCTAGTTCCCAAACCAGATGGGGAAATACGTTTTTGCATGGACTACCGTAAGCTAAATGCTGTAACTCGCCCAGACAACTATCCAATGCCACGCACAGATGAACTATTAGAGAAACTGGGACGGGCCCAGTTCATCTCTACCTTGGACTTAACCAAGGGGTACTGGCAGGTACCGCTAGATGAATCTGCCAAGGAAAGGTCAGCCTTCATCACACATCTCGGGCTGTATGAATTTAATGTACTCCCTTTCGGGCTGCGAAATGCACCCGCCACTTTCCAAAGACTTGTAGATGGTCTCCTAGCGGGATTAGGAGAATATGCAGTCGCCTACCTTGACGATGTGGCCATATTTTCGGATTCCTGGGCAGACCACCTGGAACATCTACAAAAAGTCCTTGAGCGCATAAGGGAGGCAGGACTAACTGTTAAGGCTAAGAAGTGTCAAATAGGCCTAAACAGAGTGACTTACCTTGGACACCAGGTGGGTCAAGGAACTATCAGCCCCCTACAGGCCAAAGTGGATGCTATCCAAAAGTGGCCTGTCCCAAAGTCAAAGAAACAGGTTCAATCCTTCTTAGGCTTGGCTGGTTATTACAGACGATTTGTACCGCACTACAGCCAAATCGCTGCCCCACTGACAGACCTAACCAAAAAGAAACAGCCAAATGCTGTTCAGTGGACCGGAAAGTGTCAGAAGGCCTTTAACAAGCTTAAAGCGACACTCATGTCTGACCCTGTACTAAGGGCCCCAGACTTTGACAAACCGTTCCTAGTAACCACAGATGCATCTGAGCGTGGTGTGGGAGCAGTTTTAATGCAGAAAGGCCCTGATCAAGAATTCCACCCTGTAGTGTTTCTCAGCAAAAAACTGTCTGAGAGGGAAAGCAACTGGTCAGTCACTGAAAAAGAATGTTACGCCATTGTCTACGCTCTGGAAAAGCTACGCCCATATGTTTGGGGACGGCGTTTCCACCTGCAAACCGACCATGTTGCACTGAAGTGGCTTCACACCGTCAAAGAAACTAACAAAAAACTTCTTCGGTGGAGTTTAGCTCTCCAAGATTTTGATTTTGACATCCAACACATCTCAGGAGCTTCTAACAAAGTGGCTGATGCACTCTCCCGTGAAAGTTTCCCAGAATCAACTGGTTAAAATCGTCCTTGAGATGTGGAAAATATTGTTAGTCTTTATGTACTTGGTAGTATATTTAGAGATGCATGTGTCTTATTAACTCTGTTTTTCCTAGAGCTCCAGGAAGAAATCCCAGCCAGTGTTTCACCCTAGCTGAGATTTGGGGGGCGTGTCATAAATATAAAGGGAAGGGTAAACCCCTTTGAAATCCCTCCTGGCCAGGGGAAAGCTCTTCTCACCTGTAAAGGGTTAAGAAGCTAAAGGTAACCTCGCTGGCACCTGACCAAAATGACCAATGAGGAGACAAGATACTTTCAAAAGCTGGGAGGAGGGAGAGAAACAAAGGGTCTGTGTCTGTCTGTATGCTGCTCTTGCCAGGGACAGAACAGGAATGGAGTCTTAGAACTTTTAGTAAGTAATCTAGCTAGGTACGTGTTAGATTATGATTTCTTTAAATGGCTGAGAAAAGAATTGTGCTGAATAGAATAACTATTTCTGTCTGTGTATCTTTTTTGTAACTTAAGGTTTTGCCTAGAGGGGTTCTCTATGTTTTTGAATCTAATTACCCTGTAAGATATCTACCATCCTGATTTTACAGGGGGGATTTCTTTATTTCTATTTACTTCTATTTTTTATTAAAAGTCTCCTTGTAAAAAACTGAATGCTTTTTCATTGTTCTCAGATCCAAGGGTTTGGGTCTGTGGTCACCTATGCAAATTGGTGAGGCTTTTTATCCAACATTTCCCAGGAAAGGGGGGGTGCAAGTGTTGGGAGGATTGTTCATTGTTCTTAAGATCCAAGGGTCTGGGTCTGTAGTCACCTAGGCAAACTGGTGAGGCTTTTTACCAAACCTTGTCCAGGAAGTGGGGTGCAGGGTTTTGGGAAGTATTTTGGGGGGAAAGACGCGTCCAAACAGCTCTTCCCCAGTAACCAGTATTAGTTTGGTGGTGGTAGCGGCCAGGCCAAGGACAACGGGGGGAATATTTTGTACCTTGGGGAAGTTTTGACCTAAGCTGGTAAAGATAAGCTTAGGAGGTTTTTCATGCAGGTCCCCACATCTGTACCCTAGAGTTCAGAGTGGGGGAGGAACCTTGACAAGCTCATACTATACAACTAACTCCAATATCACAAGCATCTTTAGCTCTTGTGAATATAAAAAAGAGAAAAAATATATTTTTATGGAATGTCAGATTTTTGTTAAAAGGCAGATAAGAACCATAGTACATCACTACAGAGTATAACTTTGTGCTTAACTATATAACCAACTACATCCATCACATCCAACACCATATATTTAAGTGTTGGGATCATCTGCAGGAAAAATTAAAAATTCACAACAGGTGTTTAGGTATATTAGTTTTTTGGGACTAGGGATGGTGAAAGAGTTGGCAGTTGTTGGTTGCTTGGAAACTGAGTACTAACTGGTCCTCCTATATGTTATTCAAAGCAGAACTATGTCCAGGCACCTTGAGCTACATGAAAATGCACCAGTACAAACTCCAAAGGAGCAAGTTCTGATCTTATTAACGTAAGATCCAGATTAACTCCATTACTCCTTATTTACACCAGTCAAGAAAGAGACCAGCTAAATTCTTTCCCTTCTCAGATGACTTTAGCATCATTGGATCTTTACTGGGAAATGCATATTCTCTCTATATATATATATATTTCATTGTTTGGGTTTCTGTCTTTTTCTACTCATATTAAATACTGAAACAGAAAAATCCTCACATTAACAAAAAAACAACAGAGATACCTTCAGGCAGAAATATTAACTGCAAACAGAGATGGGCTAATTCAGAAAAACGGATGTGAAAACCACTCCTCCTCCCACACACTCCAATTTTGGGAAAGTTCAGGTCAGGTGACTTGGAATTGCCTTTGTAACAAGTCTAAACTACAACCCAAATCCTAAATCACAAGAATCTGGGGAGTATTTGAATCTAGTACTGAACCCAGAACAAAGAAACTAATAGAATCATAGAATATCAGGGTTGGAAGGGACCTCAGGAGGTCATCTATTCCAGCCCCCTGCTCAAAGCAGGACCAATCCCCAACTAAATCATCCCAGCCAGGGCTTTGTCAAGCCTGTCCTTAAAAACTTCTAAGGAAAGAATTCCACCACCTCCCTAGGTAACGCATTCCAGTGTTTCACCACCCTCCTAGCGAAAAAGTTGTTCCTAATATCCAACCTAAACCTCCCCCACTGCAACTTGAGACCATTACTCCTCCTTCTGTCATCTGCTACCACTGAGAACAGTCTAGATTCATCCTCTTTGGAACCCCCTTTCAGGTAGTTGAAAGCAGCTATCAAATCCCCCCTCATTCTTCCCTTCTACAGACTAAACAATCCCAGTTCCCTCAGCCTCTCCTCATAAGTCATGTGTTCCAGTCCCCTAATCATTTATGTTGCCCTCTGCTGGACGTTATCCAATTTTTCCACATCCTTCTTGTAGTGTGGGGCCCAAAACTGGACACAGTATTCCAGATGAGGCCTCACCAGTGTCGAATAGAGGGGAACGATCACGTCCTTCGATCTGCTGGCAACGCCCCTACTTATACATCCCAAAATGCCATTGGACTTCTTGGCAACAAGGGCACACTGCTGACTCATATCCAGCTTCTCGTCCACTGTAACCCCTAGGTCCTTTTCTGCAGAACTGCTGCCTAGCCATTCGGTCCCTAGTCTGTAGCGGTGCATGGGATTCTTCCGTCCTAAATGCAGGACTCTGCACTTGTCCTTGTTGAACCTCATCAGATTTCTTTTGGTCCAATCCTCTAATTTGTCTAGGGCCCTCTATATCCTATCCCTACCCTCCAACGTATCTACCTCTCCTCCCAGTTTAGTGCCAATACCAATAATAATGTGTCTACCATACAGATCCAAGTCTCCTTTGCCACAGAAATAAACTGTAATTGTTAAATAATGATCTAAATTGTAGATAAATTAATAATGGAATATGAGACTGTTACACAGCATTAGCCTCAATGGACCTCAGTAGACAAATAATACGCTACACACCCACACAACTCTATCTTTATACAGCCTGATTTTGGAGTCTGTGCCTTTTCATCAGTCAGTGAGATTATGCCTATGTAAAACAGGTCTAAAACAGAGCCCTTGTGTATATTTAGAAACTTCCCAAAGATAGAACACGGAACTCCACACTCAGGAAGAGAATTCTAACTTCAACTAAAAATAACTTCTGGATAGGGACTGTGAAGCATGCCTCCTAGTTCTACAAAATCCTAGCTTGAATGACATTTTCAGCCTATAATGTTTCTCAAACACTTCTTATTGAAAAAGGAGTAGTTCTTTGGTTACTAAACATAAATAGTCTCTGTTCTGGCTGAAATCCAAGGCATAAGCACTTTCCTCTGCTGTCTCAGCTATTCTCCTGATGTCAAAGACACATTAAAAAAATGTGAAACATATGGCTCCTCAGCAGAATGCTAGCACTCTTACAATCAAGAGGGCAATGCAATTCATTACCACCATCATAGAAATATTTTAGGGACATGAAAATCTCAAAACTATATAAAGCCCATTTGATTAAAATTCTAGCATAGTGACAGAAGGAGACATTGCTATTCATAAACTCCACTAACTTATTTTCGTGCTTTTTACATATTCTCAGTGCCATATGAGCCACTATGGTAAAAAGGATTAACACCATTCTCCACCTGCTCCATGACTTTCCCACACAGCATTTCATCAAGTCTAACAATATAGAACTGTCAAGCCTAATATATCATGATAATCCAGGTCAGAATATCACTTTAAAGAATAATAATAAATTTTAAAAAAGTCCAAGTCTTTTTAGCAATCACCCTAGAAAGAAAAACTGGGCAAGAGTTCATGCTCTTGAACTTTGCCCCTGCCCTCCCTCCACCCCACAAAAAGATGTTTTGATAAGAACAGATTTAAAATTTTTATTAAAGTTAATGTTGCAAATCAAATTTAAGAGGGAAGGTACTGTACATCTGGGGTCAGGCTTGGGTTATGGGGGATTGCAAGTATTGGTTACAAGGTTCACAAGGTACATACATATCACATAACCAGCATAGCTCCAGATTGGGGTGTGGGAGTTTTTAAAGTATCAGTGGATAAGTAGGCTCTGGTACGCCACCCATGGAAGGTATTAAGAGTCCAAGTCAGTACTGGTGTACAGAATAAGTACATGGATGGGGTGCATCCGTGACTTCTTCAGGGAAGGAAGTGGGTTATTTTCCTGGTCAGCATTGTCAGTTACTCGACCTGGTACTGGCAGTGTCCCATGATGTGTTCCGTACAGATGTGTCTGGACCACTTGATGATGTCGGACACCATGAGCTGTCTCATGAGCCAGGCATAGCGTCGACCAACTCTGCACGCTCTCAGCACCAACTCATTGTGGGGGGTCCCATGCACCCAGGGCTCCCACGATCAGGGCGTAGATCTAGACCTTGTAGCCCTGGACTCTCAGGTTGTCGGCCAGCAGGGTATACTTCAACACCTTCTGTGTTTGGGCCTTGTGGAAGGCCGGTGACCAGTTTTCAAATGGCACCGTGATGTCTACCATGAGGACCTTCTCTTTTTCTGCGTCGGGCACGACGATGTCAGGTCGCAGTCGACTGTCTGTCCCGGGGATGGCGGAGTCAATGGTGATCTTCCCCAGGGACGGTGGGATGGCTTTCACCAGCTGGTTCTGGATGGCATTGTGGTGGTGCCACCAGGCTCCAGAGTGGTGTCTGCATCCACACAGGACGTGAGGCAGGGTCTCGTTGGTGTAGCCACACTTCCTGCAGCGCTTGTCCCGGTTGCCATGGCGGATGGCTCCGTTGAGTCGGGCCCAGTGGACCGAACCACCAGTTGGCGAACGTGGTGAAGCTGCCCCTGGGGAGGAAGTGGTTGCTGGCACCCCACTTGCTGGACACTTCGAACACCTTGCCCCGGTCTGGCTTCCGCTTGAAGTTACTACTCTCTGTACACTCTTTTCAGAATACCAAATCCTTGAGGGAATCCTTAATTACTTCTCTGACGTGCTTGGGCTTCAAAATCTAAGTATAGAAGAAAAATTGCAGCACAACCCTACCCCACCTCAAAAATATATACTGATTTAGAGAAAGTCAATATAATTTTCTGAGAAGAGGCTTGAGCCCACAAGACCTTCCCTGTTGTTAGTGGGGGTGTAGACAGATGCTGTGCATCCATGGAGGCATCAACTACATAGTGCAGAGAAATTGGATTTATGTTCAGCACATCAAGAAGGCCATATCCATTACTGCTTGATTGTGCAGGACCCAAAAGGGAGCCAGCTCGGGGGAAGAAACTGGGCATGACTGAGGCAATGGTGATAAGCCCTCATCCATGCTATAGAAATGCAACCATTTCTGCTCCTTCTAATAGCACTGCACTGCTCCACCTCTAACCTAATAAGATTGTCAACACAAAATTGAGCAGGCTTCTCATATCCCTAATGCACTTTCCCCTCTCTTATGCAGCCAAGTTCAAGATGTGCTCAGTCCAGAGAGGTTCTTCATGAAAATGTTTGCCTGATGTCATAGTTACAGATGTTAAGTTTGGAAAGGTCCTCTGAAAACATATAGTCCAGGCTCCTACATAAAGAAGGACCTTTCTTTAGCTTTTCTGAGGCTTGAAAGCTACATGTGTCTCTGGTGCGTGATGCTCTTGAGTCTGGGGGTGTCAGGTGGAAAAAGTTTTGGGGTCGAGAGGGCTAGTTTGAAATATGGAGAGGTTAGGAAGAAATAAGACAAGTTCTCATTTGAACTGGTCAGAAATGGTTCTCCCCTCCTGTGGAAAACTTTAACAAAAGTGGAAAAATATATTTTTGTCAACATTTTCTGCAGAAACTTTCACCTTTTTAGTTGAAAATCAAAATTTTACAGCCGAAAACTGGAACTTTTCAGGTTTCAGAGTAGCAGCTGTGTTAGTCTGTATTCGCAAAAAGAAAAGGAGTACTTGTGGCACCTTATAGACTAACCAATTTTTCAGTTGAAAAGTTTTGATAACAACTTGAAATTTTCCATAGAAAGCAAATACTTTTCATGAAAAAATTAATTTAGGTAAAAAAAAAGGAATTTTCTGCCCCCAAAAAGGGAAAAATGTTGAACAGCTTTTGTTCTCAGCCTATGGGATAGCGAATGTGGTATTTCTCAGCAAGAGGAGGTTGAGCTGGGCTGGAGGGAGCATGGAGAGATGTAGAGCTGGGAGGGGGTTGGGTTGGCATGGTTGAATATGGAGGTGGGGAGAATAGAATGAATTGGTGGTAATGTGTGCGGATAGGGTGAGAGCAGTTGGGACAAGGACAGTGATGGGGTCACAAAGGGATAAAAACTACTTTCTCCCACACTGCCTTTACAGTAAAGTGTCTCAATATTTCTACTCTAAACGGGAAATACTGTGGGAGAGGGAAGAGGGTGCCCCTTTGTTCCAGTTTTTCACTTTGAAAATGTGATCAACCTACAGGTCCACCACTTATTCTAATCATCAGCTGTCATTACTGGATGGTTATTATTGTCCTGGTCATAGTTTCCTGTTGAGTAAGAAAACAGGTTACCACCATGGATCCTAGTGGGATTAATTTGAAGGTAAAGTTTAAGAATTCTTATATTTGTCACATTTGGGCTTTAATTAGTGTGAAAAATAATATGATAACAAATCTGGTGTTATATTTATAGACACAACTAAAGATGCAGGAATGTGAATGTTTCATTTTATTTATTAAAAAGATTATTAATGGCCAGTATATGCGCTATAGGCTTATGTCTGCTCAAGCACAATGTACCAAGTTATTAATTACAACACAAATAAAAAAAAATCTTCAGTGAGGCCTGTTGAGAAAAAAAAATACAGTACTATATTCTATGCTTCAACTGACCATTAGATCAGATTTCAAAAGATTCAGAATCCCAGTAGTATGGGAGATCTTAATATTACAGAATGGGCAATGCACTAAAAGCTAGCATATGTGAGCCATTTAAATACAGTTGTGATCCATTTCATCCTCAAACCTTTCATCCTCCTCAAACCTTTACATCAATTTCCAGAACATCTTATTCTTCTCAATAGCATCCTCTCTCTCTCTCTCTCTTTTTTTTACTTAAACCAAATCACATTTTGCAGGATCTTTCTTTTCCATGTGAAAGAATGTCTAAACAGACTATGCAACTTGAAATCTACAGGTCTGATTGGCAATGGCTACTCTCATGTGACTCTAGTCCTGCAATATATCATTATGGTTGTATATTGTGCATTTCCATGGGCATTGTGATCTATCCTGCTTGGTCCTGCTTTGAGCAGGGGGTTGGACTAGATGACCTCCTGAGGTCCCTTCCAACCCTGATATTCTATGATTCTATGATTCTATCCTTCTCTTCCAACATTTCAGTAACCTCAATAATTACTTATTTCAATACAAGGATGCCTCAATTCATTTAGCCACCCATTCATGTACATTTTCAAACATGTCGTTGCATCTGTTATACTTCCATCACAGGACTTTTGTTGCAAGTTATTTAAGGCAAAGAATAACAAAACCCTCTCTGATTTCTGTCAAAAACTGTCTTTATGATCACATAAAGTGGTGAAATTCACTAATATTTTAGAGGGGAGATTTTCTGCTGCTGTATTGAGACTGCAGCCTATCATGTCGAACAACGTCGTCTCATTGTTTCATTGTATTCACCTTTCTGTCTGTATCCATTTGTTGTCTCTTGTCTAGGTAGCTTGTAGCTCTTTAGGACATAATACATCTTTTTGTTCCGTGTTTGTACTGCACCTAGCACAATGGGGTTGGTCCCGCTGCATGACTAGTTTCCTAGGTACTATGATAATGAAAATATTATTATTAATAATAATAATAACAGTAGGCAAACAAATCCCCTTGAAAATATATGGGAGTTGGGTGCCTAACTATCCTTTACTGTCCATCATTTAAAAAAAAAAACAAAAAAAACCCGGATATCAGGCAGGACATTCCCGAAGGGAATCCCATCTTCTTTCAATTTATAGGAGTGTTTAAGTTTAGCAGAGTGCTTCTTCAGTTCACTGAATTTATCTGCAGTCATTTTCTTGAATTTCCTCTACTTACTAACATTATCCAGATGAACCCACTGTTTTAAAAACAATCATATTAATCTGCTCTATCTTTGAAAACACTTCAAAATATTGGGATTTCACAACATGCTAATACATTTTGCACCAATGCTAATGACAGGACGTTATCAATCAATTACCAAACATGGCTGCAGGTAATACAGATGATTGCACAATGCCATTAAAAAGAAAAAAAGTTCCTGGTTTTCAGCTTCACCTTCTAAATATTTTCAAACCCATACTGAACTAGCATCACCACGTTTAACTAATTTAAACTGCTACCACTGATCAACAATTAAGCGTAAGTATTTTAAGAGGTATTAAACAACTAATTAAAGCTGTAGGTTCAGGTAATGATTAGTGCTATGGATCCTTTCACCAAACAAAACATGCATTGTTTCCTTTACATAAATATAATATGGAAGAATTTAGATACTCCTATATTTCAAAGAACGTGATGTTACTCTTCAACATTCTCAATCCACCACAAAGACAAGGAAGTGGAACACAACACTCAGTATGAGGTTACATGTAACCAGCATGTTCCATGAGGACATGCACCATTTGGGTGAAGGAAAAGATATACAGTGGGGACATAGTATTAATGGATGCTATTAATTCTAGCACCCTCAAGGGCCATATTAAAAACTAACACTGGTGAGAAAAATTAGAAACATTCCAAATTTCCTAGAAAAATGGCAGAAAATGTTGGGAGGTTTTTTTGCTAGAACTTTTCCTCACCCATGTTTTGAACAGTTATATAATTGGTCAAAACATATATAAAATGACAAAGTTTCAGTTAAATATGGAAAAAAATGTGTCAGGTCTATTCAGGAGTGGACAGGACTGCTAATGCTCCGTCCTAACCAAGCTATCTCAAAGGCAGGGCTGAGGCAATGGCTTGTCATCCCTCAGGGGACTCACATGTGGAGTTCTGCAGGAAAACCAAATGGAACCGTTCCTTTCAATGTGTATTAGGGGCTGTGAGGAGGGATAATGAGGAGACGTGGGTTGTGCCATTTTCAGTATGATGGTGACACCTGTGTCACTGGGGTCATGGATGAGAGCCAGTTGGCTAAAACTTAATCCAGATAAGAATGAGATGATGCTGTTGGCAGAAGTAACTGAGATACCTGCCCGTTATTAAAGGTGCATTTGTTACTAGAGTTTATAATCGGCAGATAGTGTAGGGAAGCTGTCGTTAGTTGATCACAGATAGGCTTAGAAAGATTAGGGTTTTAGCAGTAAATGTTGATACACTGTGTGCGAACAAACAGACAAAAATATTTCCATTGATAATAATCAAAATTTACCTATAGGCAAAGTAAGAAAAATGCTGCTTGAGAACTTATTAGAGTCTGATGTTAATATATTTACTTTGTATATTCTGACATGTGATGTTGACAGTTTGTGTTTTAATGGTTATAAAGTTTTAACATTTTCAATCTCAACATCTACGGTCACTAAATAATTGTTGTTAGGGTTGCAATTGTGTCACAGTGGTCACCACTGTCATAGAACCAGGAATTTTGCCATATCGTGCATGCAGAATATTAGTTTGCTTTGATCAAATCCTCTTTGAAAGATGTGTGGCAGCAGGGTCCATATGAACAATTCCTTAGTTTGCTTTCATCAGCTGCCTCCACCCCTACCCAGCACTAACCCTTAAATCCTGTCTGCCTTTGCCCTGCCCCCATTTCTAATCTGCTTCCTTGCCCCTACCACTGCCTCCCCACCAAGCCTTCTGCACTTACCCAACATCCGCTAGCTCTAGGCATCTCAGACCCCCTCTGCCTTTCCCAGCCCTGCTCTAGACCCTCCCCATCTCTGTCCCCCACTTACATTCTGATTCCCTGCAAACCCCTCTGTTCAGTGTGCAGCTCCTAGAAGGGGCAGGGCTGGGTCTTTGCCCCCTCATGTCCCAGTCTCTTTCTCCCTTGTAGGTCCCCAGGCCCTCAAACTCCCATGGTCCCCTCTGCTTCCAGCTCCCCATCATCCTTTTCCATCTCTCTCCCTAGCCTACCGGTGAGACCTGCTGCCCAGGCCTGGACCTTGACTGGCAAATCCCAGGCTCTGACGATCTCTGATGGAGAATCCCTTCATACCAGCAGGAAGTGAGAGGCATGGCCCAGTACCCTAGCCCACTGATTAGCAGAGACTGGTACTATCCTGTGCCTGCTGTGTGCCTCCAGACCACACCTTCTCCACCAATTGACTGGGGAGAGAGATGGGAAAAGGGGTTGGTGGTGGCTGGGTGTGTGTGTTGGAGATCAGGCAAGCCAGTAGTGAGCAGGGATGGAGGAGGGAGGTAGGGTGAGGTCTAGGGCACCTACAAGGAGAAAAGAGGGCGAAGAATGGGAGCTGTCAACACAAAGGATATGGGAAACGAGAGGGGCAAAGACCCAGCTCTGCCCCTTTTAGGAGCTCTGCAGTGGGAAGAAGGATCTGCAGAGTGGGGATTCATGGAAGGTAGGTCCATCAATGGCTATTAGCCAGGATGGGCAGGAATGGTGTCCCTAGGCTCTGTTTGCCAGAAGCTGCGATTGGGTGACAGGGCATGGATCACTTGGATTACCTGTCTGTTCATTCTCTTTGGGGCACCTGCCATTGGCCACGGTCAGAGGACAGGATACTAGGCTTGATGGACCTTTGGTCTGACCCAGTATGGCCGTTCTTATGTTGGGAGACGGAGTGGAATGGGGGGACAGATGGGGTAGGGGAACCCTGCCCATAATTTGAGCACTGATTAACAGTTACTGTGCTTTGATTTAGTTCTGAGCCTGTTTCAAAAGAAGAGTAGATCAAAGAAAACTAATGAACTGTTAATGAGCGGCAGCAGGGTTCACAAGGTTGCTGTAATCACAGCATAAAATCATCTATCTTTTATCATGACTATGCCATGAATTACACATAACTTTAACATAAAAAATCATATCCCCAATTATTGTCTGACACCCCCCACCATTGTTTGACTTTCCCCATAATTTCTTTCAACTTCAAAAATTTTAAAGTCTATAAAAATAATTTTTTAAAAACTGTTAAAATACAAACATCTCTAGTACCCATTGAAATTATAAAAACATAAATATGGAATTCTGCCCAGCCCAATCATATTAGACCACAAAGGTCTTTTCCCATCTGTGTCTGGCCAATGGAATATAACCATCTCTTTTGGCTATGTACCTGGTAACTGCGACCCATGCTTTTTGGATGGATTGGATTTCTTTTTCAAAATATTGGATGTTCTATGCATTGGGTTCCATCTTAAATTAACCCTGCAATGGAAGCTCATGCAGCAGGCATCAAGCCCTTTATTAAGCAGTGCATTTTTCTGGAAACACAATGTACCAGCACTCTGTAATTTCATTGTTTGTCCATTTGTTTCCAGATAGTTTATGATTTTTTTCCCTCCTGCAAAGATTTGAATGGCTTGGGCTACTGTTTTGGTTTTTTTAAGATGTTTTAAATGAAACCAACTACATAAATAATAATCTGTTTTCTAATTCATTGTCTGGTAACGGCAGTGGTTAGAGACTAAAGCCAGCTGAAGCTCCTTGGCACCATACTAGAGAATTTCACCTGTAGGCATAATAGTTCAAGATTCACTGCTATGCTCTGGTTGCTTTGCACCACTCCAGTGATGCAGAGCAGCCATAAACCTAGTTTAACTGGCGCTCTGCATCCTTGGCACTGGCCAGTTAAACTAAGTTTATAGCTAGTGGAGCAGAGCAGCTGGAATATGGTGGTGAATCTGATCCAATATGTACTTTAAGGGCCACTGAGATACATTAGCTACCCTGCATAGGTATACACATTGCCTGCTTGCCGATATGCTGTAGTTCCATTATTGATTCAAAAATTACCTCCTTCTAATCTACTCCAGTTCTAACTCAGAGGAGCAAGAGAATTAGTCCATAAGGTTTTCTCTACTATTCAGAACTCATGGGATTAATTAGAAAAAGAAGACAAGTTTCAGAATTGGGGTCCAGATCTCCACTTGGGGTCCACTTAGAGACCTAAGTGCTACCGTAATAGAAATAGTATATAGAAGGGCCTGCTGACTGTAAGCCATCAAGGTGCTCCACAATCCCCAAACTGCTGGTCTTTGAAAGACAATTTGTATCTAAAATCAAACTTCATCGGGGGTGGGAGCACTAGACAAAGGGCACGCAGGAGGATGATCAAAGATCCAACAGAAGAAGAGGAAAGGAAACGGTGTAAGGTATCAAGAAATGACAGAAAAACGAGTAGCAACTGAATATTTTTAAAAAAAAAATCAAGGAAGGAAAAGGCTTCCGTGGGATCAAAGAAGAGGAAATGTGCAAGTGTGACAGAGGCAGTGCAACTGGCTGACGTATGATGTGCCCATGCTATTTTCAGTGTACGTCCTAGTTCAAATGAGTTTCATACAACCCTCTGGTGCAATATTCCATTATTTCTTCGTGTCGATGGATGGGTTAAGAGAATGAGGGAAATATATTTTTAATGTATATTTTAAAGAGACTTCACTCTGTTACTATACACGCTTGGATATAGCTTCCAACTAACCATCATTTAATTTTACTGGAAGGTTTTAATGTATCAGTTGTACATGTAAAACATCTACATTAGTGGTGAGTCAAGTGAAATAAGTCAGACTGGGTTAGAGAGACCAAACACTCCAGTTTATACAGTGCTGGATTTTATTCTCTTACTTTAGCGTACAAGCTTATTTGAAATGCAACAACCAAATGCACTCAAAGTGCCTGGGGTTTATAACTGCTTTCCATGGGGGAAAAGGTCCCCCTGTTGTCTGGATTAATAACTAGATGAGGCTCCTATTCAAAGCCCTTTCTGAAGCAGCAGTGGCTTCTCCTTGGTGTTAGGCAGTTATGCTGGCTCTATGTCAACTCCCCCCATTGCCTCACCCAGGTAATCTCCTAATAGGCAGAAAGGCTGTATGATGTACATTAGGGATGACATTGTACTAAGCAGCAAAAGTAAACATGGAAATTAATCTCTTATATAAAACTTAACTATATACCTATATGACCATGGAAAATGTAAAAGCAATAAATATGCAGGAGTGACAAGAGAGAAAGGGCCAGACATTACAATAAAAATAAACTGCTTTTTTTTAACCACAATCTAAAGCCCATAATATAGTGTTTTCATATTTAAATAATTTATATAGCATTGTAAATTTACACCGTATTTTAAAATGCACAAAAAGAGAAATGTTCCCAGCTCCGGAAAGCTTACAATCTAATTAAGACAACCAAAGGTGACTGGATGACCACCAGTGGAAATTTACTGAGTGTAGGGAAGTCAAAGTAGGAATATCAAGGACACAAGCAGCTGACTAAAATGAAAAATTTTTCTACATGCATATAACCTGTTTCATCAATTGTCCCAATTAACATATTTTCTTTCTTGAACCAAAGTGCATAAAGGTTCTTCCTAGAAACTGTAGAAGTGATAAAATATAGGAAATTAATTTCTCACTGAAATACAAAATTTTGGAAAAGAGTATCTTGGCTTTTTCTAAAACTAGCAATTTTACTGGCATATTTAAATTAATCAAATGTTTTTAAGCACAGAGTAACTATCTAAAATGTAAATCACTTTTAAATAGCAAGACAGGAAAAGGTTTGTTTATGTTTATTTTTAAGTGCTAGAAAAAAAGTTAAGTTAAACCACTACAAATATACTGTACCTATAGCTGTATAAATATATGGTATATAGTAAAACATATACCAGAATTCTAGAAATTGAACATATGCCACTTTCTGACTATGTACAAGCATACAATACTAGCACCTCCTTCTGGGGTCTCCAAGCTGTGTTGATTCTAACCTAACCTGGAAGGTAATAAAGCTTGTCAAATACGTGCTTATTCAAAATATTGCATAAAGCTGTTTTGAAGATACAGTACATATGTTTTTTTGAATTTAGACCCTTACCATATGAACTCAGGGCACTGTTTGTAAAAGTAAAATTAAAGCATGTACATTCAACTTACTTTTCATATTTCCATATTGCCAGTAGCTCTGGCCAAATATTTCTGAGATCTGCTGTTACTCACTAACTAAAAGCTGTAGTTTTCCAATGCCTATATTTAAAAACATTGTTCTTGAAGCTAAAGAACAATATTTAGAACAGTATTTCAAAAACAATCAAGATTTAATGTTATGCACTTGTGTTAAAACTTTCAAGTTTCTATTTCTAAGTCTGACAATTTAATATATTCAGAAATAAGGAACACTAGTGACAATCTGTCTTATAAACTGGTGCACTCGGAATCAAATTGCTATTTTCTGTTTTGGTGACTATCTGATGTAAATAGATTGTTTCAAACCCAGTCTATGCTGAATCATACATACACTAAAGTAGATGCTGTGGTAACACAAATCAGCTTACAGGTACACAGTCATCAAGATATTACCAGTAGAGAAAGTTACCATGTCACTTCAATATTCTCCTATGTGGCTACTCAGAAATAATGTCTTATGTCATAGTAACTATTGCATTTTAGCTTATCAACATTGTACCCTAAATGTAATATATGCATATCATTGAAATACTACCAATATTGCCCTAAGCCCTAACCCTAAGCTGTGCTTGAATCCTGCTTGGTTGAGAATGGGCAAAAAGCAAGTCTGGGGGTAAATTGGTATAGTCATCCCCTTTACTTCAGTGGAACTATATTGACTTATACCAGCTAAGAATCTGGTCCTTGATATGGTCAGTAATATTGTACTGCGGTTGACCAAATTCAGAAAAGCAATGCCTGAAGACAATGCTCTTGCATCTCTCGTCCTTGGAGCTGGCCTGTACTTTCAATAGTCTCTCCCCTTAACACAGGACTCTCCAGCTCTCTTCCTTGGAGCTGGGTTGCAGTTTAGGCCAACTATAGGGCCTTAACTAGCTTCTCCTTCAGCTGTCTCCTTTCCCCAATCAGTCCCTGGGCTCTGAGGGTTCAGCATACAAACTTTCCTTTGTTGGTGTCTGTCCTGCTATGAGGGAGAAGGCAGCATATGAGCTTTAAGGAAGGGGAGACAGTGTATCTCCATTGGTCAGGAGAGAGAGCGAAGCCTTGTCCCACCCACTCTGCAAGGCTCTAGGTCTGGAGTCCTTAAAGAAACAGTGATGGGACTTTTTCCAAAACACCATTTATTCCCAGGACTGCTTCCTTTCTACCAATATCTCCTAGGTCCTTGTTTGTCATCAGTGCCAGTGCTAGCGACCGGGGGCCCTAAGCAGGAATACCCCCCCCAACACATACTAACAATTAATAGTGCCCCCCTACCCCCCGCCCAAGCTGCTTGGGGCCCTAAGCAATTGTTTAGTCTGCTTATGCCTATTGCCAACTCTGTAGGTCAGACATTTCAAAACCCAAAATGGCCACACCACGCAACCTTTAGGCACCACTATGCTTAAGGAGCTGACTACTGTGTCACAGTTTGTGATTCACACTTTCTGTTATTCTGGCACAAATCTGTGTGTGGAAACTCTTATTTTAGGAATGTCTTATATCAGTTTAGTTTACAGAAAAGCTGTGCAAAACTGTAGAATTATACCAACAGTTTCTGTTGTAAAACAGAGAAACTGTCATAGCTTTTAAAAAACTACAGTAAGAAACAGAAGTTTTGGGATGCCTCAGTAAATTACAAAGGTATCTGGTTATTACTGTTAATTTTGACCAAGCAAATGGGTTCTTGCTGACTGGCAGGTATTTTCTGAAGGTTACATCTGAGAGGAGTTTTATGTTCCATCAGTTGGATACAGTAGGAAAATTAAAAGCAACCACAAAACTGTATTTAATACAGACCTGGGGTTAGTAAAAGATAAAAGTAGAAGGTTTAACAGCTTATCTGCTTGAAGCTCACAATGGAATCATTTGACTCCTGTGTGAAGACTACTTACATAAGAAGGGGGTTTCATGGTATCATGTCCAAAAGTTGTAGGGGATATTAATACTCAAAAGATACCACTTTTAACATTTTTACTTAATATCTTGCTATTTTTAGTTGACTAAAATGTCTGATTTAATTAAATTTATAAATAGGTATAGAGCAGTGGTTCCCAAACTTTAACAACCTATGAAACCTTTCACTAAAATGTCAAGTCTTGAGAACCCCTTCCTAAAAATAAATATTTCCATGGATTTTCTCATTTACCTGAGTATAATTATAAAAGCAGTGATCTTGGAAATATACAACTTGTTTTTATGACATGCTTATTACACACTATTTATTATGAATTATTATTTATCATTACAGTATTTTTATTACATTATGAAAACAGCAACACTCTTCCAAGATCTCACTTTTGTAGCTTGTATCACTTTGAATAAGCCTGTTATAAGACAAGGCTCCTATGTTTCACCAAGGAGTATCAGATGTGAAACAGCATGAAGGTATTTAAGAAACCAACTCAAAGAGTTCCTCCTACACAAGCATTCAGGTCTTGAGCAGTCCAGGCAAACAACGCACATTACAACAAAGCTTGTAACTTGTTCTTCATAATAATTTTAAAAACAACACTAGCTGCCTGTTTAATTTTAAAAAGAGCAAAAAATATCCACCTCCCTTTCCATTTCTTATAAGGAGTCTTGAAGTTCAAATCTCCTCAGTGTGATAGATATGCTGGCCTTGATCTGCTTAGCTCTTGGAAGTCCAGGGGCTCTGGGCTGCTGGCCCCGTGCTGCCTGGGGTCCCTAGGGAATGCTCTGTCGCCATTAGGGAATTTTTTCCCGAGAACCTCCTGTAACATTTCGCGAACCCCAGTTTTGGAACCACTGATATAGAGTAATGAGGTTTATGGGGTTTTATTGTTCTAAGTAGCATATTAAACATTTAGTATCTTCTTGAGTTTAAGAGGTCAAAAGGCTGTAGTATCCTTGTGCTAAAATTAACATTAAATTAATTGGAAAACAAGATAAATAAAGAAGACATTTTGCCCACTATTTTTCCTGCCCTTTGTGAGACAATTGGTAGGAAAAAGGTAATGTAACTAACCACTTCTGACCCTGTAGTGGTAATGAAATTTATTAGTAGGTTAAAATCATCCACACTGGACAGTTCACTCCATCACTCAACCACTTTTTTTATTGAAATATAACCAAATATATATATTGTTAAAATAAGGTATACTATTTCCTTTCAGTGAACTGCTGGACAACTGAAGTATATTGTTGATGTAAGAGCTCACCAGCGTTCCAAGGAACCTAAATATAACAAAGGTGTCTATATTTCTAATGAGCAGAGTGGCTGGAAGTGAAAATATGTGACCAGAGTTAACAGGATACCTTTCCTAAGTCTAATTTAGCCAGCTGAACACATGTTCACATGAGATGAGTGATGGACATCAGCAGAAGTAAAAAGCATGAAGGAAAGGAGAAAATAAGCAGTTTCAGCACAAAAACACTTGCACATCTTTGTCACCTGCCAGCATGAATGAAAATCTGCCAACATGAGTATTGCCATCAAAAAACAACATCAGAACATCTGAATTATAATTCAGGGCTGCAATAGCTATCACAAAGTCAAAACCCACAAAATTTTCTCTCTTAAAAATGTGTTTAAATTGTATGTCTGCACGTGTGTGCGCATGCGCGCACGCCCCCCCCCCGCCCCCTTTTTCTTCACATTAGTTACACAAAATGCTTTTCACCAGTTCGGTGAATGATTATATTTAACCAAGTCATAGTAATCCATTTCACTCAACAGACATAATCATAGATAGGACATAATGACACGATGACTGGGATTTTTTTAATTTTACGTATGTAATTTCTTCCATATGATAAAGGAATGTATAACCTATATTTTCCTTAAAAGACAGATATGTTTCTGTAGAAAGGTGTTTCACATCATATGATCAAGACACAATGGAGTTGTTTCCTTGAAAAAGCTAGGATACAATATATACAATGTAGTTAATTTCTGCATATGAGGCAAATTGATAAATTATGGATAGCCTTTAGCAGGATAAAATAATATGTCTGCACTTAAAAAATCTCAGTAATTTGTAAGGTAGTTTTTCCCACTAATTAATTAGCATAAAGATTTGATGAGATCTAGGAATGCCGTCTCTAAATCATACAGTAATTTAATTCCCATATTCTGAAATGGTTATGGGTTATATTGTACAAGAGGAAGAAGTGAACACACTGAACTCAAGGTTCAATGTACTGGTTTAGGATCTGTGTAAATTTAGAATTTCATGCACTTTTTGTGTATAAACTAAAGGGGAATAATGTACAAAACCTGAATAAAGAAAAGGAGTGTATGATAATCAAGTTGTAAGGAGAGTGATCACTTTAGATAAGCTATTACCAGCAGGAGAGTGGGGTGGGAGGAGGTATTGTTTCATGGTCTCTGTGTATATAATGTCTTCTGCAGTTTCCACAGTATGCATCCGATGAAGTGAGCTGTAGCTCACGAAAGCTTATGCTCAAATAAATTGGTTAGTCTCTAAGGTGCCACAAGTACTCCTTTTCTTTTTGCGAATACAGACTAACACGGCTGTTACTCTGAAACCTGTCAAAACCTGAATAAATCAGGAGTTGCGACTGTTTCTCATGCAGATATCTCCAGTTCAGTTAAATGAACCAATTAAAAATTAAGCAATTGACTTCTTCAGTGGGACTATTTGTGCAAAGAGTTGCAGAACCTGGCCCTAGACTGTTTAAAATATTCAACTCAGTATTAAAAAAAAAACCTCAATACAACCAACACTCCACTGCCAAAAACAAATTCATTCTCATCAGATATTCTAATCCCATAATCTGCCCATTTTTGCTAACCTTGAAGCAAATACTTATCTCCACAAAATATTTGTTCACTGCATAGAAGAAAATTCCGATTTGGAGCAGGCAAACTACTGTTGTGACCAGTGGCTGCCAGGATCACTGTCTGATCTGCAGCATATTTCAGTAAGTCATTTATAGTGTGACCATTCTGATTTAAAAAGAAAGTATTATTATATATAGTACACCAAAGCAGATGATACTAAGCACTATATTTCATGATACTGGCTGCATAGAATGTGGCGCTTAAAAACTTGCCAATTTTATCCAAGACAAATAGATAGGGTTACCTGCAGTATCTTGCAAAACGATCCCTTTGTACTTCCCTATACCAGCTGTAAGATACACTGAAATACTGCAAATTCTGAGGTTATCTGACTACTAATATGTAGCTATCTAAGCCAAATGGCATGTTTTAAAGGGCTTGCAGTGTATAACGTTTGCCTGCAGTAGCAGGGTACTGGACTCAATGACCTGGAAAGTTCCTTCCTATGTCTTATGTTCCTATATTAGTCAAAATATATCAGACTAATAAAGAATTTGTACAGATATTAAAGTGAATTAAAAATATGAAGACAAAATGCCTGAGCCTGCTGGGTGACTGTAAACCAGGGACCATCACAGTGACCTTGGGCAAGTCACTGCCTCTCTCTATGCCTAAGCTTTCCCATCTCTAAAACAGGAATAATGAAACTGGCCTTCTTTGTAAAGTGCTTTCAGATCTACTGAAGAGTGCTGTGTAAGTGCTAGGAATTATTATTAAGCCATGTAATATGATTTCTCTTATAGAGAAAAACAATGTGGCTTATATACAACTTTAGTACTTACGGGTAAAATGATTAGAAGTGGATGGATTGACACTATCACCACTGTCAGCACTTTCACTGCTAGAAATGTCATCATCAGATTCCCGCACAGAGGAGCAGGGTGAGGAGCCGTCAACTTCTTCAAATTTCCTCTTTAAAATTCCACTCATAGCTGCAACGCTGTCACATGTACCTGTAACAGGAACAAGAGCAATGAAGCACTGAAAAATTTGACCACTGACCATGCAATCAAGGTCTACAATGTAATTTTTATGGGGATTTTTATATACAAAATAGACTATCACTTTTGTTTCTGAATGACTGTTTATTGGGATGTATTGTATACATTATAGGAAAGTAAACAGAAATACAACACCAAACCCAGTAGTAATTTGCTATCCATGAAGAAGGGGTATAACAGATTTATTTTCATGATGAGAGGTATCTTTTGTTACAACAGTTACCCCCTTTGTGGAAAGCACTAAAATCTAATTTGAAAACAGGCTGTTTTCAGGCCAAAAGAGACACAGAAATGCGAAAGCATCTCATTAAGGGCCTGATCCTCAGGTGTTGAGCACCCTAAACTTCCACTGATTTTAGAACATTTTAGGATTGGGCCTTGAGTTTCTCTTCAGAATTCCTCAGGCTGACTGAATGAGTGGCCTTGACAGGCTCTAGAGGGAGATGCCACTAGCCTAGGGCTAGGGGACTCACAGATTAATGAGATGACCCTCAGGTTTCAGGGGTAAGATGTAGTGTATGCATCTGTTTTAATATCCCATGACTGCCAGACAAGGTACTGTATAGAAAGGAGAGTAAAGTTCCCAATTTGACATGCAACTACATGTACAAACAGGAGTATTTGCCTGATGTGCATGTGCAAAGTTAGCGACCAAGAGGAGATTGACTCAGAAGTACCGTAGACCCAAATTGCTTGGATGTGAATGTTGAGATCCTCCTTGTTGCAATAAAGAGCAAAATCTTATATTTGTAGCTCAAATGAGCTGGCAGCTCGAAAACAAAAAAGTCTTACAATCCTTTTCATTTTGTTTTAAAACTCAACGCTGAAAACCTTTTCAGAGGGCTTACAGAGGAGGCTCAGTTTGAATAAGAAGTGTGCATTCACCCAATTCCTAAAAGACGGTGTTTTCACCAGGGATGAATAGAAACTAAACAGCTAACCCATTCCCCACTGTGCTAACTGATTTATAACTGCCTTATGACCGCCCAACATCATCTTATTCAGAGGCCTCTGCTGGGACAAAATTAATTATCTACACCATGCCATGGTGAAAAGCATTACTGTGGAAGTATATAGGGTACTCTTGGAAGGAGTAGATTTTTTAATTGGTAAATGTCAGTACACATTGATTTCACTGTACATACACAAGTGAAAAAATATTTCCAGTGATAATAGCTGAAATTTATAGACAGGCAAAGAAAGAAAAATGCTGCTTGCAAAGTTCAGAGTTGATTTAAGGATATTTACTTTGTATGTTTTGACTTGTGATGTTGACAATTTGTGTTTTAATGGTTATAAAACTTTAACTTTTTGAATCTTAATCTCTGCTGTTATTAAATAATTGTCTGATTTATTGTCCCCCCCTCATAATTTCCCACAACTGAGAAAATTTAAATTAATAAAAAAATTTAAAATGCTTAATTTTGTGCAACTATGCAAATTTAAATAAAATTAAAAGCTTAAACATAATATTGATATTATTTGTTGAAATTATGAAATATAAAATTCTGCCATTCCTAGTTATAAAAGCTGTACTTTTAAGTCTCTCTTTAGATATTTTGTTCATATTTTTTTTTTGTATTTTCTCTCTCAAATTCCCATGTCAATT
Source organism: Caretta caretta (assembly GCF_965140235.1). NCBI lineage: Eukaryota > Metazoa > Chordata > Testudines > Cheloniidae > Caretta > Caretta caretta. The sequence goes on along the minus strand of NC_134216.1, from coordinate 36,639,127 downwards.
TTACCTTTAAAGGGCTCAACTTTTGTCATGCATGTTAGATAGTCTGTAATTTTCATGTTTCATTTTGATTTTACAAAGAACGATCTATGACAAGAAATGTGATGATAAGCAGTTGAATCAACTTAACTGAAAGCCACAAAGTTAAACCCTGGGCTGATTTGGAAGTTAATAACCAGCAGGAGCTCTGCAATGATTCTGGCAACACAAAAGAGCACATGAATGGAATTTCTGTGAGAACTTTAATTTCCCAAGGGGTCATGAGATTCTCCCCCTCTCCCAAGAAAATATTTTGAAAATACAGAGGGTTAGTTTGAGATTATAGAGTTCAGCTGTCAAACCTCACTCTGGAAACGGTATCACTGTTTTTGTCATTTGCACTAATAAAGGGGAAAAGATTTTTTAAAAAACTGGCACAAGACAAAGTTTACTGCTTTGACTTTCTTTTATTATCGTCCATGACTTTTTTCCTTTTCACCATGACTTTCAAGTAACTGTTCCTTGAAAGTCTGCCATGACTAAAATTTCTCTGTGGATGTGAAAAGTAAAAAATGTAATTATTTATATTTTTCTTTACTTGTAAAGAAATGAAATTTGCTAAGAAGTGCTATCCTACAGCTAAAGAAACCAAAAATGTTTGCAATCAATCAAAACTGATTTTTTTGAATCTTCATTTTCTTTTAAATGCACTATTTATTTCTAAAAAGAAAATTAATCTAAAATAATAGTCTAAAAATCACAGAACCGAAAAAAGATATGTTAAGCTTTGAAAACTGCCTCTCCTATTAAAGGAATAATCTCCTCCCACAGGGAAGCCCACAGCTGGGCCAGCAAGAACCCACAGAGTTTCCAAGAATTAAGGTTACACCGTGGTTAGTATGTACAGGCTCCCAGTGCCGTGGATCTGCTCAAAAATTCAGCCCCAGTCCCATTCTGAACTAGGAAGCAATATGGAGGCTGGGGCCCCTCTGTGCTACTTTTCTTCCCCTGATAACACAACTCACTTTCTAACTCCCTCTTTGTTGTGTGGCAGCAGAGGCAATGGAGCCTAGTGGGAAGTTCTTGCTGCTTCAATTGGGTAGTACTTTAAGAAGCAATAGCTTTCCATCAGATTTCCACAGTCAATACTCTGGAACTAGCATTCCCTACTTGACACCAGCCAGTAAGGAAGACTGACTCCCTAGCTTCTCCTTTTGTGGGAAGAGACTACAATCCAGCCCCAAATTAAGTAAAGAAACCTAGTTAAAAGATTTATGAAATGATTTGTGAAACTTAGCTAAACAAATTGAGTATCTTTTGATGGGTACATCCAAATTTCCCTTGTAGATGCCCTCTAACTTACATTTTGGGCATGTTTCATCGCAAATTTTATGCTGACCCAAGTTTAGTTGCCTCTCTTTTTCTTTTTGTACTGTTTCCTTGTGTAAAACCGGTATTAAGTGATAGGAAAGAGAGAAGCAGAGGCACTGGAATTGCAGCTTTCTTTTGAGGGTAAGAGTGGAGGGAAGAGGTGCAGGGAAGAATTACATCCAAGCCTGGAGTAAGAAATCAATGGCTATTTTCCAGAGTTTTCTTTTTTTTAATTGTTCACAAATTATGTTAATCATAGCTCTCATTAGTATGATACAGCTATTTTAGGGGAAGTGTGACCCTAAGAGCATCCCAAGTGCCAGAGGGCAAGAGGTTCACTGGTGTCAAGTAGCGAGTGTCAACTGGCCTGACTAGTTCATTGTACTCCAATTCAATTATGTCATAATCTGTATCTAATAAGCATCATGCAAGTTATCATTGGAAAACCAATATAGAACAGCTTCCATTTGAGTAGTGATTACAAAGACTGGGACTGTTCAGCTTGGAAAAGAGAAGACTAAGGGGGAATATGATAGAGGTCTGTAAAATCATGAATAGTATGGAGAAAGTGAATAAGGAAGTGTTGTTTACCCCTCCACATAACACATGAAATTAATAGGCAGCAAGTTTAAAACTAACATAAGGAAGTACTTCCTCACACAAAGCAAAGTGAACCTGCGGAACTCCTTGCCAGGGGAGCCTGTAAAGGCCAAAGGTATAACGGGATTCAAAAGAGAGTTGGATCTATCCTCCATGAATTTATCTATCAATGACTATTAGTCAAGATGGTCAGGGATGCAATGCTATGGTCTGGGTACCTCTAGAAGCGGGACTGGACAACAAGGGATGGAACATCTAATAAAGTGCCCTGTTCTGTTCACTTCTATGGAAGCATCTGGCACCGGCCATTGGTCTGACTCAGTATGACCATTCTTATGTGTTTGAACCAGACAAGTTTGGGGAGTGGGTAAACAGGTTTTTTCCAGACAAAGAAAAGGTTGATGCCTTCATCCAAGTGCAATCACAGACAACTGGCAATCACAGTCAAGAGGACATTCAATGGCAAATTGGAGGCTGCAGGGACAAATCAGTTTGCATTATAGAAAGCAACAGCAGAGAAGAACCCAGCATGGAACCATCTCCATCAGACTCCAAGGCACCTTTCCTCACAACTGTGCCACTGGACTTTGAGAATACATTTCAAAAGTTCACTGGACCATAAAGCTGGGGCAGAGAACCCCAAGTTATCTTTTACCTAAGATGACAAAGGAACCAAGCACTTTGGACTTCATGGGAGATACTGATCACAGCAGGGGTCAGTCATCTTGGTTGAAGGAGGTGTGGTAAAAATCTTACCTTGACCCAATACTGTAGTTTTGTTAAGTCTTAGGCACTAGAAAGTTTTTCACTTTTATATGTTTGCAACCATTTCTGACTTTACCCCTTATACTTGAACTCACTTAAAATCTCTTTTTGATGAAGCACACTTGTTTTACTTTTATTCTAAATCAACCCAGTGCTGTGTTTAACTTGCAGTGATTATTATTTCCAGTAAAAACAACAAGCTGCTGTGCTTTTGTCTCCTTAAAGGAGCAACTGACCTTATTACTCCTTTAAATGTTCCAGGAGAGTGCTGGACATTTCAGGACAGATGGTTTGGGGAAATTCAGGACGGTGTTGGTGTCACTTGGCTAGTAATAACCAAAGCTGGTGGAGACCAGAGTGCAGCTGTGGTGTAACAAACTGGCTGCTGGAGTCAGATTTGCTAAATCTAGGTTGCTCAACACAGACACACAATGTATGCGTGTCTGCTAGGTGGGAGCATCCAGACAAGGAGCTACAGCAGCAGAGCATTTTAAGGCACTCAGGACAAGTGGTGATACATTCTCTCGCAGTTGTGGGTTGAACCCTAAAATATGATGGAGCAGGAGAAATAAAATTATTTTTGCTGGATCCATCTTAACCTGGCAAATCATTTTTGCTATTTGTGTATTCTTGTAAATAGGTCATTTTTGTCTTCTAGCTATATTCAACCATTCTTCAGAACCAAGAGTAACATAGCAGAAGTGAGATAACAATAATCTAAGATCACTTAGTAAGACTGTTCAAATAGAAACAAAATTGTATAGATTTTCTGGTGTTCTGTGATGTTTTGCTGAGAGGATGGCACAATTTGTCTCAACTTTGTAACTAGTTCAGAGTGATGACAAAGATAGACGGCTAACGGACAACGAGACAATTTATCTTTCAAAAAGCTTTACTAATATCACAAAAGATTACACCTGTCTCACTTCAGCATGATCTGCCATCTGTTCCTTCAAAGAGATAAGTGCTTAAACTTCAAGGTTCAGTTATTAGAAGTATCTTTTGAGAACAAGGAAGAGTTTTATACATAGCAAATTCATTTACTGCTTTGTTAAGGAAAACATGACCATTTTTCAGGGGGTGAGCCTTCCAACAAGTAGGGACATTCTCTAGTAAATATTATTGCAAACGAAGTGTATTTAAAAATATGGAAAAATTTAATTATGATGTACCTTAAAATTTGGCTTTTAGCCTCCGAATTAATCATGAAACTGTAAATTATTTTTGATTAATCCATCTATCTGACCAAATCAGATAGATAGTTCTAAACAATGGTTGTTTCATCCTTTTGTTAAATAAACCAGGTCAAATTTCTGGAGGCCATTTCTGGACTAGATTAGATTATTTTCTTGGTTTATGAATACCCAGTCTAAGACATTCTGGGCCAGATTCTGACCTCTTGCACACTGGTGTACATCATGAATAAAACTACTGAAGTCAATGGTATTACAGTGTAAACAGTAATTGCGATTAGAATCAAACCTCTGTATTCACACTAATGTTATACTATGGTGAACAAAATATTGTAGTCTATCATGATTTTAAAAAAATCTTACTAGCTAGCATTCAAAATATAAATAAACTATCTATCTTTCACTAGGCCCGAATTATTCATGTAGGATGTTTTGGAAACTATCAGAAATTGTCAGCAAAACATGGCACTTGTGTGAGCTCTAGTCAGAACAAAACAAAAACAGAACAAAATCTGAAATAAGTTCTTTCATTTTCTAAGCTAACATCCAAAATAGGAATCAAAGACCAAGTCTATTAGAACATACAAAACAATATTTTTTTAGATTGTATCCAAAGGAAGACTGTTTTGCATCTGTTTCCATATATATATATAAAGGAGACACATACCCAAATGTTATGATTTCATTAGAACTATGGGGATGCTGTTCTACAGTGATGCTCCTCTTGTAATTTTAGAGGAAGCAGTTAAATTTATATGAGTATATGTTTACTGTAGGTACTTAACCTCATAAATCTAATCTTAAAATCTATCAGGTTTGTTTTACACAAATATGGGAATTACCAATATGGGAATTACATGGCTAGAAAAAACTTTATTTTTTCTGTTACTTCTTGTGCAACAGATTCTTTCAATCTTGTACAATAAAATTGCCAATGATCAGGGCAGACAACACTCCTATTTGTTCATTAGTATTATGCTTCATATAAAGTGATGGTTGAATATACACAATATATTTTGAGATAGTTCTTTAGAGCATTTTTTCTCACTCAGTTCTATTCATTAAAATATATGCACTACTCTCAAAGATTATTTGAAATGTAAGATGTAGTACAAAAGACTAAGAAATGTCAGGGCCTGATCCTGCATGGGTTCCAAATTGGCTTTGAGAGGAGCTCCAAATGTAGATGCTGGGATTTTCAAAGACACCTCAGGGACTCAGGTTCCCAACTTCCACTGAAATTTAATGGGAGTCGGGCATCTGCCTTCCTAAAGCATCTTTGAAGATCCCAGTGAGAATGCTTGCAGGATTGGATTCCAAATGATGTATAGTACATATATTTTGATGCTGCAAGGTGCTGATTACTCTGGTCCTGATCCAGGAAAGCACTTAAACACATGACTTTCCTGGGTCAGGGCCAGACTGATAAGCACTTTACAGGATGTGGCACATATTAAGTAAAATTAAGTTAGGTATTTTATGAAAAGTTACGTTTCAGGCAGAATTTTCCTCACTTTACTCAGATAAGTAGATCCTGATCTTGCAGTGCTTACTCATAAAACCACCTTAGGCTGGGACCACTGAATAAGGACTACTTGCATGGCTACAGTTTACAAGACAAGAAAGACTCTGTCCGAATCCCGCTGAAGCTGACTGAGTCACGACAGCAGGATTTGGCCCTAAATGTTCTGTTAGCATACCACACAAAATTAACCATGAGAGTTCGCCTGTTTTTAATCAAAGCAAACATATCAGAGCTCAAAGATAAATTAAAAAGTCATGATAAGTTTAAAATGTTAAGATGAAAACAAGGTCTGTTCCCAGAGAATAAATAAATGGTTATCAGGAAACCACTAATAGTCTTTCAAAGTTAAAAAGGGTTTCACTAATAAGGTAGACAGTATAACAATAAATAAAATGGCATTGCTCTCTATATTGTATAATTAAAAGCAATATACATAGCATACAGAAAACTCTTTCCAAAATTAAGATGTTTGTCTAAGGAAATGTTTAAATAAAAAAAAATCTGATTTTATATGAAGCAAAAGAAAATCATGATTTCTTTGATGACTTCACAGCATCTGCACTTAAATTTTATCAATAATAATGATGATGTATACAAGGGAATTCTATATTTTTCAAAGAAATACCAAGAAATTAGAATTTTTTCCCTAATTTAAAAACAAACAATAAGTATTAAAAAATTCCTGCCAAATGAGAACCATTCACAGGCACCTTGATTTATATGTCTTATAATTAAAGAACTGCACATCCAGTTAAGGAATGGTTTTCCCTCCCCCCACTCACCCAAGAGGTTCAAAAAGTAAAGAAATATTTTATACATGATTAAATACCATTAAATCAAATTAGAGGGTATTATATTTAAAATTTTTAAACTTTGTTTTTCAAATTAGGAGAAAAACAGCATATATTTAAGACAACAAAGTATGAGTATTTCACCTGAAAGCAGCACAGCAGAAGAATTACAACTCCAAAACCAAAGCAACAAATGCAAACCAATTAAAATTTTGAAAAAACTTCATGTATGAATCAAAGCAAATGATGCAGAACATGCAATCTTTCAACCCATACCTGTAGACAGTGTACTACAATTGTTGCAGGAAAGCTGTAAGAACTTCTTAACACAGAAAACAAAAAGTCTGCTTCATTTTATAGCAGCTACAGACCGCTGCAGTATCCAGTACATTTTTTTTCAGTCAACTGTTACAGCCTTCCACCAGCCCGGTGACCTTTGAACTCATTTCTCCCCCCTCTGCCGTTAAAGCTACTGTGCTTGTCTCATTTACATAAGGCTGGTGAAGGCCTGCCAGCAACAAAAAGGGAATGCTGGGTAAGAAATTGTAGAGCTGCAGTTCAGCCGGAATACCTGAATCACTGGAGAGCTGGGGGTGGGGTAGGGATGGGGGTGGGGAGGGGATGCTGGAGAGAAAAGGCTATTGCCACTACACAGTGATAAGTCAAAAGCATGTCTCCTATCATGATTATTAGGAGGCAGATATTTTAATTCAAGTATATTAAGCACCCACCAAAAAACAAAATCAGTCTGCAGCAGCTAGTTTCCAAGGTGACCAGAAGAGTCAAATGCTTCATTTAAATACAAGTAGAAGGCTGATATGCAATTCTAGGCAACTGCCCTCTGCTTTTTTAAATATAGCTCACCAGATGTTTTATTTTAAAAAGGATCTATTTCAATATTGTATTTTGAAATTCAGGCGTTTACTGCCTACTCACCTTGATTCAGATGCCTCAATATGAAATAGTATCAGCTACAGATACAATAGTAAAACTGTATTAATGTAAGGACGCAATATACAGAATGATTTACATTTACGGATCATTACTATAACTAATAATCAGCAATAAAATGACTGCTAATCCTCCCAAGTATAAATCACAATCAAATACTGTGCCAAAACTGTGGATACATGGATATAAAGTATTTAAAATTTTTAAACCATTTGAGATGTTATTTTTAGAAATACATATTTCAGTTTAAATCATTAAAATTATATCAAAGAACGTAAAAATGCTGATCTGGCTCTAGGAAGAGATTCAATGTTTTATTTTCTGCTTCTTTTCCTTCTCTTCCTATAGACAGCATCCTCCCTATTCAAACATTCAACTTCTCTATTGCTGAAATGCTCTCTAAAAATTATCAATTCAAATTCTTTCAGATTTGCCAGTATATGCATCTTGTGCCTTTTAAAGTGCTGGAGCAATGAGAAAAACACTACTGTAAAATCATTTAAAAACAAAGAAGTTTCAATAAGGCTAATCTCTAGACCACTAATGTGGCAGAGAAACTATATCTATACTGTGTATTAAGGTGATCATAGGCCATTAGGATCATTGGGTCTGTTTTTGAAAATAAAAAGTACATCAACTACATGAATAACTAACTGAAATTAATACCTGTTTGAAAAATACAAAGTAAAATATAATCCATCTTGTTAACCCTATCAGAATTTGTTGAATGCAGTTTCATAATGAATCATTCATGTGTGTATATATACACTTCTATTTCTAAAAGCACCATTTTTAAGATACTCCAGAAAAAACACTGTGAAAAATCTAAGTTCATTGTTATTTATGTTCCAAAATTAATCAATTTTAAAATAAAATAAACAACAGTGATGCAACACATTTCCTATCAAGAAAATATTGAGCTTGAAGACATATCAGAATAATGGATGTTGCTATTTAATATTTTATATTTCTATACTGGCAACAGATCCATTTTAGCATTCGTTTTATTTTTACTGACTATTCCGTTTTTCCATGAATAAATGAAGTCTGATGTGGAGTTGTAGTAAAAATATTTGTACAACAAATCAGATTACAGTACTTAACCAATTTATTTAGCTAGGTATCAAAATGATCTGAATCACTCAAGCCACACCTTTCCAAATGCAAAAAAAAATGTATTAAAAAAAAAAAGCAAAAGTAGCCAAAGCACTGATTAAATTCAAAACACAGAAGCGTTTTAATAATCTATAAAATAACTAACCTGTTCAAATTGTTGTTTTTCCAATCCATGCACTCTTTTTATTAATTAGGAACCAAAATAGATTGATCATCATTTTACAACATGTGACATATTCACTGTCTTCCTACTTCCAACAGAATCTTCTTAAATTTCCCAGCACTGTGTTTTATTGCTGGTACCATATGCTTTATTGTTCAGCGACAAGAGCTTCACTCTGCACAAAGACTCATTACCTACTGCTTGCTGAGCAGCTTCAGCCTCACTGAGGCTGCCTATATGATCACATGGGAGTTTTGTCTGAGAAAGCCAGGCATGCCACTGATTTCACTATCTATGGATATTTTTATCAGATGAGGTGTCTACCATGAGGAAGGAATAACAAATTATAAAGCTGCTTTAACTCATTAAGGCAGCAAAAATTATGGAAATCCCCTCACAACCTTTTTTTCCGTTACAGAAAAGGTGGAATTGAGAGGCATTTTTACAAGTGAATTATAATTTTTGTGGTGCTAATCTTGCACTATGTTATGCCTCATATAACATACATTTCTATTAATGTTCTAAAAAGAGATAATATTCCTGTTAATTGTTATTTTGTCAAAACTCTTTATTAAATACTTAGGCTGCCAATATTTATCCCTTTAGGGAGACCAGAGCTACTGAATGATTATTTTCCCCCAAAAGAGACATCATAATTCAAATTTATGTCACCAATCAAGGGCCTGATCCGGCAACCCTTACTCATGCAACTAGTCTGAATGATTTCAAATAGCACTACTCAGGTGAGTAAGGATTTAAGTAAAGTTTTCAGAAAATCTAAATGATAAATTGTACTCCACCATGGAGATTTTACTTTTTATGATGATATCCAGTTACTGTATTTTAGTTATAAACATAATTACACAAAGAAATAAAATAAATTTATTTGTATTTGTTAACTTCCTTGGCCATTTACCTAAGGCATTTTACATGGGGCTGATAATTACATTTTAAAAAATAATGAAAGCATAGCATAAAAAAGAATACATGGTTAATGACTATTCTTAACATTATTATTACTGATGATTAATTTCAGAACATTTTGAGACAGCCTAATTTCTACTTCGAAAAGAGTGCATGAGACATTCTTACTCTATATAATTTAAAATTTTAACATAGTGCAAGTGATGATAGAATTCCTCTCTATTTCCCTGAAAACTAGTAACTCATAAATAATTAATCATGACATCTATAGTGCAGAGGTAAAGGTTTTCTATGAAAGTAGTTAATTAATGCTAGAATTATTTATTGCACTTTGAGTAAACAGGAATGCTGTTTATTCATTAACAATCTACAAATGAAAAATACCCACTTGTTATCCTTTTCAACAACTCCCTCTTTAGAATACATAATTATCAGTTTGTTGCTTATTAAGGGCCCAATCCTGGTCTTAATGAACTCAATGGAAGTTTTGTGATGGACTTCTGTAGAAACGGGACTGGCACCTATGAACACTGAGAACCATGGATCTGATCCTCCCGCCACTCAAGTCAATGAAGCTAATGGTGAAGTTCCCATTGACTTCACTGGCATCAGAAACGGGCCCATCTTGTGACAAACACACACCTGAAGTAATACAATCAAGGGGCAGTCTCTGTGAGTTATAATGAAATCTCAATCAGAATAATATTTAAAGACGCAAATAAAATAACCTGGCTATCTAGTTTAATAAAAAGCTTCCACATACAGAAATTTTACTATCAAACTGATTAAAGTTTGAAAGATAAGATTTTCTGGGATATGACCCAAATTTACTCATGACTAAAAGATTAAACTGGTGATGAATCGCATCCAGATTCTAAACACTTTCTTTAAACTCAGAATTCCATTGTCAGCAATTTTTTTTTAAAAGCCACCATTTTGATATGGTCACACCACCTAAAGACAGTGGCTGAGCAGATGGCTCATGGCCGAGGACCCTTCAAGAGCTCTTAAGCAGGAAACACTATAGCTGTATACATTAATAAGTAGAAAGGAAGGCAGACTAGACAGGTTGCTAACGAACAACTGGTTTAGCTACAGCTATGCCTATTTTTTCCCCTGCTAATACAATTGATGAGGTCTTGATGCTAGTGTAGAGAGAAATAAACAAAAGGCAGACATTTTTGCTGCTGCAGCAGTAGGAAAACAGAAAAATAAAAAGGTTTACTAGATGGAGAAAAACAGTAATAAAGCAAGACAAAGGAAAGTTATTGTCACATTTCCTGGGGACCATTACACAAAATGGAAAATTAAAAAAACAAAAACTAACAGGAGGTTAGAGCAAAAATAAATAAGAAACATAAACAGTTAAATAGTTTAACAAGAAAAATTTGGTTCTGCAAAGACAATAACAGCAAGCTGTCTTAACACCACACAAAATACATAACATCAGTCAACCCTTCTTGTCAGGTTCCAAAAAAATGTTTTATCCCTTTATGCTCAAGGCTGGGATTTCTCAAAAGGTTAAATTACAATTAAGATGCTAAAAACTCTCCCTCCTACAGTAAAAATATATGAGATGGGCAGGGCAGTCCTTAGGATTTATGGGGCCTATGCAGTATTGTTAAACCGGTGCCCGCGGACCTCCAGAAGAACCCCCCGTCCATTGCTGACACATACCGAGCTTTGTACACAGCAGACGCTGTGGCAGCCCAGGCTTGCAGCCTGGGGGGAGGGGGGCGCAGGCAGCAAAGGATATCAAGCTGCCCGGCAGTGGAGAGTCACAGTTCCACACAGAGACCCCCGTACCTTCTCTCCCTCATGCAGAATGCTGACCCGCTCTTACCTGCTGTCCTGGTGGTGCCCCAAATTTTTGGGTGCCCTACGCAGCTGCGTATGCCTAAGGATGGCTCTGGAGACGGGGCTAGGAAGGAGAAAGCTTCCATAAAGGCCACCTCTTGGTTCTTGATCATTCCATTAGGGAAGTGGAGTCTGGGCCCCCACAGTAGGCATTGTGGGGCCACCAAATACATACAGGAGGTTAGAGCTATCTGAATACAGAACCTGCATTGGCTTTGGCATCCTGGCATCCCTTGTCACTCAATGGTAGCATAAGCTCTTTAGGGTTGCCAACTTTCCGATTGTAGAAAACCAAACACCCTTGCCACACCCTCTGCCCCAAGGCCTCGCCCCTGCCCCACCCCTTCTGAGGCCCCGCCTTGCTCACTCCACCCCCCTCCCTCTGTCGCTCACTCTCCCCCACCCTCGCTCATTTTCACCAGGCTGGAGCAGGAGTTTGTGGTGTGGGAGGGGGCTCAGGGATGGGGCAGGGGTGTGGTGTAGGGGGGATGAAGGCTCCAGGTGGAGTGTGGCCTCTGGGGTGGGGGGGCCAGGGATGAGAGGGCTCTGGCTGGGGGTGAGGGCTCTGGGGTAGGGCAGGGGAGGAGGAGTTTGGGGTGCATGGAGGGGGTTCCGACCTGGGGCAGGGATTTGGGGCACAGGAGGGGGTTTGGGCTCTTAGGTGTGGCCAGGGATGAAGGGTTTGGGTGCAGGAGGGGGCTCCGGGCTGGGGCAGGAGATTGGGATGCAGGAGGGGGTGCACACTCCAGGCAGCACTTACCTCAGGTGGCTTCCAGAAGCAGCCAGCATGTCCTTGCAGCCCCTAGGCGCAGGGGTGGCCAGGGAGGATCTGCATGCTGCCCTGGCCTGCAGGAGCCACCCGCATAGCTCCCACTGGCCATGGTTCCCAGCCAATGGGAGATGTGGAGCCGGCGCTTGGGATGGGGGCAGCTCATGGAGCCTCCCTGGCCGCGCATGCAGAAACATGTCACTGCTTACCAGGAGCTATGCGGAACCGGGGCAGGCAGGGAGCCTGCCTTAGACCTGCCGCGTCGCCGACCGGAACTTTAACGGCCCGGTCAGCAGCGCTGACGAGAGCCGCCAGGGTCCCTTTTTGATCGGGTGTTCCGGTCGAACACTGGACCCCTGGCAACCCTAGCTCTAATGCAGCAGTGCTGCCAGGACTCCCTCTGACAGCGACTGCACCAGGCACGCCCCTGAGAGGAATCCTCTATCATGGAAGGGGTGCTATCAGGAAAAAAAATACAGTTTAGGCTGTACTTACTTTTCCGGGGGAACGTCTGTGACAGCAATGGGGTGATGATGTGCCACCAGCTAGCAATGCTGTCACCCAAGGCAGGGTCTGCCCCACCTTTTCTTTTATTTGGATCTTATTCCCATGGAGGGCACTCCACGTGGTCTCTGGGAAAGCCCTGGCCACTGTTAGTCCTGCTCTTGACACTGCCTTGACATGTACCTAGTACCAGGACCTCTTGCAGGGGATCATGGACCCAGCGGAGTTGCCTCTGTGACTCTTGCAAAGATCTCTTGCACCAGGGATTACTCCCCCAAAGGGTCTGTAGCCCCTTTTGTACCGGTTATCTGGTCACAGAGCAAGAGTCAGCTCTCCAGGCTGTGTTCAGACAGCCATGAAAGATAGAGAGATACACATGGTCTCAACAAAGAATCTTTCAATACATTCAATATAACTAAACCCTGCCTCTTGTCTCCATGAAGAACGCTGCAGAAACTACTGGAATTGTTAACTTGCTTAGTGACAGAGTGGAGACTGACGACAGGCCCCAAAAATAGCTATGTAAAGATATTAATTGAATTAAACATTAAAAATAAGTTATGCACAATCATACAGTTTATTTTGTTGTTGTTTATACTGTGATTCCTGAACACAAAAAAATTTCAATTATGTTTACTTATCAAAAAAGGAAGTGCTATTTCTTACATCAGATCAATTCAGGTACCATAAATCAAAATGAAACTGCTCTTCCCACCAGTCTGATTTCTGAGAGACAAATGTAAAGGGAGATAAGAACTGTGCACCCTAATTCAGCAAACTGCAGGGGAAGCTGTATGAGCTTGGAGAGCTAGCATACTCAGACAATGAACAGATTCTCTTCTGTAAACACACTTTGTTTTCTCTCACATGCTTCCTAAACACAGGTGGTTAGACTGCCAGAATAGTGCACGTTAGCTACATGGCAGGTGTACTATTGTACTGAGTGACATGGAGTAGGTGACAAAGAAGCTATTACCTGCTGCAGCATCAGATAATAAAATTAATTATTTAAATGAATTAACAAATTCTGACTGTAACGTGACCAGGAGAAAAAATGTGGAGGTTTATGCCTTCTCCAGTCATTATGCAATCACCTGAACAGATCATGTCTAAAAATTACATAAATCAGGCATGAAGGAAATAAAAGGTACAACCACGTCCATCCCCTTCAGAGCCAGCCAGATATGACTCTTGCGCCCTCATGAAATGTCGAGAATCCCAATGGAGCATGGTGTGTGTCTACAAGGAATCATGTTAGTTTTGTTTTAAAGATAAGATGTTGTTTTGTTTAAAGAGAGACTTTGAAAAAAGCCAAATACATTTAAAACAGGCTGCCTGACACATCCCTGTATCCACTTCATAAGCCAGCTCCATGCTCCAGCTAGTTTCCATGACAGCTCAGATATCAGAGTATAATGCATGCTGGGGAATCATTCAGAGCTACACAGCGGGGATGGACATTGCAGGACCTAAAAGGAGGAACTATAAAGGAAGTTTTCAGTTAATAATGTACTGCTGGCCCCCCTCTTAGCCTGGCTACTGAACACATCTTGTTCACCAAATGCCATCCATCTCTTTCAAATCATCACGTCAAAACTCATTTCTGCTATAAATCCTTCTTATAAAGAGTTCCTCTCCAATGATCTCTCTGTAACCTTTCTTTCTTGAACTGCTGTCCTGTGTTTTGTCTTGTTTGTATTAGATTATAATTCCTCTCAACAGGAACCATGCCTAATTCTATGTTCGTGGGGCAACAGAAATGGAAACTTCAGTTCAGTATGCAGTATTTTACAGTTATTTATTTATTTTAACCATTAAGACCTTTTTTTCCAATTTTTTTTTTACTAATTTTTTTTGTTTGTGTAGTGTGACAGATTCAGACCAGAAGAATATAAGAGAGTGCTGGAAGTCAGTGTGACAGACTCAGACCAGAAGAATAGAAGAGAGTGCTCCTGTTGGGATCCAGGAGGTGAGCGGGCTTCTGCCCACCCACTACTAAAGGACCTCCGCCCAGGCTAAGGGGAGGATCTCTGTGATGGTGTGTGTTTGTCAGGAAGTTCCTCTTCTCCCCTCTATTGATGAGACTTGAGCCTGTCCCACTGAATCCAAAAGGAGATTTGCCATTGACTTAAAATAAGACAGGCCAGACCTTCAGTGAACACGTGAAGTAACAGAAAGACACATGCATTGTGCATACAACTCCCCTCAGGCACTTACACAGAACAGTTCCTGCCACTCTATAATGACAGGTTTCAGAGGAACAGCCGTGTTAGTCTGTATTCGCAAAAAGAAAAGGAGTACTTGTGGCACCTTAGAGACTAACCAATTTATTTGAGCATGAGCTTTCGTGAGCTACAGCTCACTTCATCAGATGTTTACCGTGGAAACTGCAGCAGACTTTATATACACACAGAGAATATGAAACAATACCTCCTCCCACCCCACTGTCCTGCTGGTAATAGCTTATCTAAAGTGATCAACAGGTGGGCCATTTCCAGCACAAATCCAGGTTTTCTCACCCTCCACCCCCCACACAAATTCACTCTCCTGCTGGTGCTAGCCCATCCAAAGTGACAACTCTTTACATAATCAAGTAGGGCTATTTCCTGCATAAATCAAGGTTCTCTCACATCCCCCCCACCCCCATACACACACAAACTCACTCTCCTGCTGGTAATAGCTCATCTGGTCAGTTTAGATGAGCTATTACCAGCAGGAGAGTGAGTTTGTGTGTGTATGGGGGTGGGGGGGATGTGAGAGAACCTTGATCTATGCAGGAAATAGCCCTACTTGATTATGTAAAGAGTTGTCACTTTGGATGGGCTAGCACCAGCAGGAGAGTGAATTTGTGTGGGGGGTGGAGGGTGAGAAAACCTGGATTTGTGCTGGAAATGGCCCACCTGTTGATCACTTTAGATAAGCTATTACCAGCAGGACAGTGGGGTGGGAGGAGGTATTGTTTCATATTCTCTGTGTGTATATAAAGTCTGCTGCAGTTTCCACGGTAAACATCTGATGAAGTGAGCTGTAGCTCACGAAAGCTCATGCTCAAATAAATTGGTTAGTCTCTAAGGTGCCACAAGTACTCCTTTTCTTTTTGCCACTCTATAGTACAGTAACTCCTTGCTTAACATTGTAGTTATGCTCTTGAAAAATGCGACTTTAAGTGAAATGATGTTAAGCAAATGCAATTTCCCCATAAGAATTAATGTAAATGGGGGGGTTAGGTTCCAGGGAAATTTTTTTCCAGGGAATGCCTGGCTGCTAAATGATGAACTAGCACTCAGCTGAGCCCTCCAGGGTTAACACGTTGTTAATGTAGCCTCACACTCTACAAGGCAGCACCGACGGAGGCAGGAGGGAGGAGACACAATAGACGCATGACAGCGGCTGCAAACACTTCCCTGCAGAAACTGATTGCGATGATGAACCCACGCTATCCCGCTGGAGCACACCACTCCCTCCTCCGATGGCACATACACAGCTGCACAGGTGCCACCTTTCCGAAGTGCTGGGGGTGCTCAACCCCTGGCTCTGCCCCAGGCCCGCTCCGCCTCTTCCTGCCCCTGCTCCACCCCCATCCCCACCCCTGAGCATGCTGCGTCCGTGCTCCTCCCCAGCCTCCTGAATGCCGCGAAACAGCTGATTGCAGCGGGCGGGAGGCGCAAGGAGGGAAGCACTGATCTGCAGAGCCCGCCAGGAGGCAGGAGGTGCTGGGGAGCTGATGGGGGGCTGCTGGCCCACCTTGGTTCCAAGCCCCCACCCACTAGTTCCAACAGGCTGCTCTTCCAGAGAATCTCACAAGTAGTGGACAAAGTACTGTACTAGCAGGTGACAACCAAACAACGTTATAACTGAACACTGAGCAACTTTAAACGAGTATGTCCTTTAATAGATCAGCAACGTAACAATGAAACAACGTTAACCGAGATGACATTAAGTGAGGAGTTACTGTATTAAATATATTTTAGGTCCACATTAGACAGACAAATGCAATCCTACATTCTGCAAACGAAATAGTGAGTTCAGGTGGGAATTGTGAGCAAGACACATACTTTTAAAAACATACATAATATATACTGAATGCTTTACTTTGTTTATTGAAAGCTTACAAATATAATATATATTTGGAAAAGTGGGAAATTATTAATATTTTGAGGTATTTCTCCAGGCTACTAGGGTCCACGCTAACAGCTGCTGGCATCTTGGATATGTTTGTTTGGGACACAATTCCAACCTCCCCCAATCAGAGACCACTCTCTCCCCATGACTTCTTCTGGTTTGTATAGTGTCTGGCACAATGGACTTCCAACCCTGTTGGGAAAATTATCCCAACAGTTCTTTCCAAGAAAGAAGCATCTTGCAGGACCAACTGCCCACCTACTCTCCTATGAGCTGCTACTATAGTGGAAAGAAAGATCGAGGAGGATGCCCAGAAAGAGAGCGAGTCTAGGGGAAATGAATGAGGGGAGGAAAAGGCCAACCCAATCAGTCAGGAAACAAGGAAGAGGCCCCCTCATTTGTGTGCATTTCACTCTGAATTTTCAACCAAAACATGAATGTGTGTTCTTTTTTAAAAATTAAAAAATTCAAAGAGAAACGAGAAGTGAAATGTTTCAGAGTAGCAGCCGTGTTAGTCCATATCCGTAAAAAGAAAAGGAGTACTTGTGGCACCTTAGAGACTAAAAAATTTATTTGAGCATAAGCTTTCGTGAGCTACAGCTCACTTCCTCGGATGCATACTGTGGAAAAATATAGTGGGGAGATTTTATATACATAGAGAACATGAAACAATGGGTGTTATCATACAGATTGTAACAAGACTGATCAGGAAAGGTGAGCTTTTACCAGCGGTGGGAGAGGGGGGAGAGACGACGTGCGGGGGGACGGACGACACCTTTTGTAGTGATAATCAAGGTGGGCCATTTCCAGCACTTTACAAGAACAGTAGGAGGGGAAATAAACAAGGGGAAATAGTTTCACTTTGTGTAATGACACATCCACTCCCAGTCTTTATTCAAGCCTAAATTAAAAGTATCCAGTTTGCAAATTAATTCCAATTCAGCAGTCTCTCGTTGGAGTCTGGTTTTGAAGTTTTTTTGTTGAAGAACTGCCACATTTAGGTCTGTAATCAAGTGACCAAAGAGATTGAAGTGTTCTCCAACTGGTTTTTGAATGTTATAATTCTTGACGTCTGATTTGTGTCCATTTATTCTTTTACGTAGAGACTGTCCAGTTTGGCCAATGTACATGGCAGAGGGGCATTGCTGGCACACGTTGGCATATATCACATTGGTAGATGCGCAGGTGAACGAGCCTCTGATAGTGTGGCTGATGTAATTAGGCCCTATGATGGTGTCCCCTGAATAGATATGTGGACACAGTTGGCAATGGGCCCACCTTGATTATCACTACAAAAGGTTCCCTCCCCCCCCCCGCTGGTAATAGCTCACCTTTCCTGATCACTCTTGTTACAGTCTGTATGGTAACACCCATTGTTTCATGTTTTCTGTGTATATAAAATGTCCCCACTATATTTTCCACTGTATGCATCCGACAAAGTAAGCTGTAGCTCACGAAAGCTTATGCTCTAATAAATTTGTTTGTCTCTAAGGTGCCACAAGTACTCCTTTTCTTTTTACAGAAGTGAAATGTGATTCTTTTTATTTATTAATCCTATGATTTAAAAACCAATTTCACATTTTTTTCTGGTCTGTCTCATAAGTTTTGAGCTCCCAAGGTTAGAAATATTATAATTTATTAGTAACTTGTGGCATTAAGATTATGCTAGCTCTGATTCTGCAAACTGCTACGTGCAGAGGGACTCCTGTGGCCACATAGAACCCTTTTGATTTCAACACAGAACAGGAAGAAACTGTTCCTAAGTAATCTCTGTGGTTTGTACAGAAGTTTCAAGCACTGAATTAATTTTGAACCTTGTATGAATGGATTGTTCTATCAAATCAATCTTTTTTATATTTGTACATTTTGTCTGTACCATTACCCAACAAAAGAGTAAAACATGTACATACTATTTGAATGCAGAAGTTGTTATAAACGCTAATAAAGAATCAGAATTAAGATCCTTCCCTTAAGCTGTCTGACTTTCCAACAGTTAGAGATCTGTCTAGTGCAAGAGTGAAGATTGCATGGAAAAGAGGCTGCACATGCAGACAGTTTTGGAAACAATGCAGGGAGCAGTTCTAGCTACTGTTCTTAACCAGCTTTATGTTCATAATAGAGTTTTCAAGAGAATTCCAGGTTCTAGTTAAGCAAGGATATAACTTGTGTCTGGCAGACTAAACCAACATGCTTGTAAAATCATGTGAGCATTTTATCACATGCAGTGTTAAGGCAATATTAACACATTTTCAGTGTGTGCACTTCATAGCATACCAGAAAAACTAAAATGTGAGAGTCAAATCTCACTGTGCATGTAAAAAGGGCATATTCATGCAGCAAAGGACTCACAAATTAACTTGAACCCAGATCATTAATGAACTACAGTAGATCCTAAGCAGGTGCAAATCAAATTAAATGTAGCTATGTCAGTTTACACTAGCTGAGGACCTGGCACAATGTCTATCATAACCATATGACAGTAATCTTTATGTTAAATGGGTAAAGGTGGGGACAAATCCTTTTTATGCATAATTTGATACTGTGCTCTGATTTTGACAAAAAGAAACTAAGATTGTGGGGTCAAGGCATTGAATCTTTGGTTCATGCCACTCAGTAAAGTTTGGAGAGAACAAGTATATCTGTTTTAATAATGTCTGACTCTTCCTTGTAGGTATGTATCAAAAGAGAATTACACTGTCATTCTATAACATCAAGTTCTGAAAGAGAATGGGATTAGGAATGGAGGTTGAGAACTGTGCTAAGTATTCTTGCAAACAAGTTTTGAACCATGAAGTATGGGCCAAGCCTTTACTGTGAATCCCAGCACAATATTTATTTTTGCTACACAGATTTCATTAACACTTTATCAGTGGTTACAGTTCAAAATATTACTTCTGAGTATAAAAGGGAGGAAGCTTATTGAGTGGGCTTGGGAGCCGATTCTGTTCCTGTCTTTAATGACTAGTCGTCTGACCTTTAGCAAGTTACTAACTTCTCTGTACCCTAGTTCTGCCAACTGTAACATGGCAAATACCATCACCCACTGTTAGTTACCTCACTGTTGTGATTTTATGCTTAGCTAATTAAAATGTATAAAGTAATTTAAGATCCTCAGATGAAAGGGGCTATATGAAGGATCCCTAATAATTACTCTTACTGGATAAGGCAAACTAGCCAAAAATAGAGACAAGGAGAGAAGTCATGAATTCTTTTGCATTACTGTAAAAAATGTGGATTTCAGTATGAATCCTGCACACTTAATGCCAGTTTTACACTCTTCAGTTTTATTTATGTCTAAGTAACAGAAGGGAGTGGGATGGAAATGTATCATTTCTTTGAATATAGGGTGATATCCTGCCAAGATAAGTAAAAAAAAATTCCCTGGACCAGATAAATTAAAAAGCTAAACTTTATTTTAATTTACACGAATTAGTTAAAAAACCACTTATTTCCTCTCTCTCAAAGATAATCTCTGCTAATTGTGAAAGGCACAGTAGTACATTCTGTGGGAAAGGGTAACGAAGGCTACTTACTTGTCTAATTGGTCATGTCATTATTTTGCTGCACAATCCAAACAGTATAATTTCTCCCGTTCCTAGCATGCTGAATTTCAGCCTACAGAAAAGGATGCATGCATAAGCCATTGTGACCTTTCCTGCTTGTCTGTTTTGACCTTTCTGACCTCATTAGACTACTAGGTAGGGAAGCCTAAATAAAGAAATAAAAGAGCAATTGGGTACACTTGATGGAATAGAAATAGCAGGAATGCGTCTGGGTTTACTTAAAACTCTGAACTGAACCACCAAATTACAGCACTTTTCATCAAAGGATTGTGATAGTGGGTAAGTATCCACTTTTAATACGTATTGGAAGACAGAGCAGCCCCAGCCCATATCTAATCTATAAAGCCCCAGGGTTGACTTATACCACTATGCTCAGAGTACTCAAATCTAGTCACATTCTAAGACGCTTCTATTGTCATATAAAATTAGTTCCTGTCTGAAGTGGACAATCATCCTATCAGCTGTAGAGATAAAGAGTATGAGGTGTACAGTTCAACTACCCTGTAGTTCATAGTTGCAAGTATTTTGCTGTAGGCCGACAACAGAGCAAGGTTAGATGACATGGTGGTTAACAAAGAACTGAACCTGTCTCTACTACAGCTCCCATTGTCGCTATGTCTGGTGAAGCTGGACTAATGGCAAAGGCATCAGATTTTTGAGAGCATAGGTGCAGCCACTGGGAAATCAGCTTGAGACTTGAATGTGCACATTATGCTCCCATTCTTTGTTTATCTACTGAATCCTTATGAATGCTTGAATCCTTTCAAGCTGTTGTAGTTATCTTTTTATTTTAGCCAAAGCCCGCAACATGAGTTCATGGCCATGGAAATCAGAAGCAGAATTATAATCAGCTAGCAATTACTCCCTCTTATGTGGAGTGAAGACAACACCTGTTTAATCAAAACTATATTTGGCATCTTTCAAATAAGCAAAAATTTCTATCATGAGTCCCTCCTTGTGACACTGAAAGAAATCCAGATCTGCCTCCTTCAAAATGGGGGAGCCACTCTGAAAGTGGAGTAATGGAGTTGCCTGATACATCAAAGCATACCTGAGATTACACTTGCTCTTTGATTAACATACCATTAAGGCAGTGATGACTGTTGACATTTCTGAGGAGGGCTGATCCACAGGGAGAAGTGAAGGGGAGGTCGTTGTGGCACAGAAGGGTTCCATATAGTGTGGAGAAAAGAGGTTACTCCCTGATGAAGAAAAGGGATTTGGAGGCAGCAAAGAGAGATGCCTGAAAGACAGACACCTCTAAAGAGAGAGTTCTAGAAGCGATGGTTCTAAAACTACTTTAAACAACAATCAATAAGACAAAAACGCTGAAGTCTGCACACCTCCCAAATTTAGGAGATGAAATTCTTGTTTTTCTTTGGTTTGTCCTGACGCATTAGCTTATCTATGATCACAAATGATCCAAAGCAGTAAAACTTCCACCAAAAAGGCATATAGGAGACAATCTCTCTGGACAAAAACTAGAGAAAGATGCTCCAAAGAGAGTGGGAAACACTCTACAAAACTAAATAAGGTATCTCTCTGCAGAAATTTCTCAGTCCCAATGACTTAAAGGACAGGAATTTTTTTTTTCCTCCAAAATAAATCAGGTAAATCTGTAAATAAATCTGTAACACTACAGAAGCCAAGATCCCACAGTGCATGACGATGACAGTTGTAGTAGGTGTTATGCTTATAAGAAGCACACGGGATCTTTTTTTTCAGGGAAAAAGGCAATACTCCGCATTTATTGAAAATACAGCAGTTAGCATATGCTTTTCAGTCACACACACACACACATATACCATGCACACAGTCCTACCAGTCGATGTTTATAGTTACCAGTCCAGAGTCTGGATCAATCTAGTGGCCAGCCAGATTGGTCGCAGAGGAGAGCTGGGCTCTGTCGATCGCGATCCGATGCTCCTGGAGTTGTGGCAAGATGAACCCAAAATTCCATGGCAAAGCACCCTGTTCTTATAGTCCTTTTTCTCTGTTGAAGTCTATGGATTTTGCTGTGTCATTTATGGCCAGTTACTCCTTAATTGGTATTATCTTTGATGTTTACATTCCAAAGCACCTTTGAGAGGGTCATCAGTTTCAGATTTTCTGGTTTCAGATTTTATCAATAATCTTGTCTTTAAGGGTGCCAACCTCAGGGTCATCAATCTGCCCTTCCTCAATCATGGATGCGTGTTGATGGTTGTCCGATAAGTCTCCTTAAATTTCTTCACTTCTCCTGTCTTGACCATCTGGTTTTAACAATGGCCTTCACACCTCATCTTTTCCTGATGCATGCATTCCTCATTCACACAGTCTTTTACAGAGACCTTCAACGGTATACAAACAGCAGTATTTTATATTGAGCAAAAAGACATTGTAAATTAAACCTTGCTAAATCTTATGACCAAAACAATTCACATTGGGGCCCAGGCCTGTTGTAAATTAAACCTCTAATCTCATTAACATAGACACAATACAAGATTCTGTCTCTTACTAACTAACCCTTAAAACAAAGAAATGTATATTTAACTAAAGGGAGTAAATTTGTAATGCATATAGGAAACAAGACCCCAAAGTAAACATTGTAACTTATCCTAAAACAGAGGGTGACCATAATCAGCCATAAGGATTATTCTGGTCTGTCCTTGCCTTAACATCAGTACAGACACTGGCAATCTGTCAGATGCATTTCTACCAATGTCCCAGAGGGTCATTCCTTTCGGCTATTCAAAAAGGATGGCTGCCAGGATGATCAAATCATACATTAATACATTTAATACATACTACATTATTATAACCGTCAATCATTATAACCTCTAATACAAATATAAAATCCTACTCTTACACAGGAACAAGCAGCAGGAGATAACTAGCTTTTAGTGTCTTATGACCATCCAGAATTTCTAGACACGTTTATATCAAAGTTTCTCTATCACAAAAATATGAGAATATTGAAGACTACTGATATGTTCTGTAGGTTCTTTATTATTTAGGAATAATGATGTCATCTTTCTGGGCTCAGATTTTTTTTTCTTTGCTCACAGAGAGGCAGGGACAGTGTGTTTCAGGTCGCTTAGGGTGCAATTTTCAAAAGCACTTAAGTGACTAAGGACCCTAAGTTCTATTGAATGGGATTTAGGCTCCTAAATAATGTAACTGCTTTAGAAAAATTATGCCTAGCAATTATATTTTCTTTCACTGGGGTACATGTTGGAGAGAGACCATACTGCTTGTAGTGAGGTGGTATGGCCTCCCTCTGATCCAAAAGGGGTGGAACCACCCACTGCACCCAAGTGGGTGGAGTCAGACCTGCCTCACCCCTCCCACTAGAAGTGAATAACAGGAACAGGAAGTATAAAAGGCAGAGCCTCTAGCTCAGTTACAGCCAGGATGCTGAGGGAGATAGACATATCCTGCTTGTTCCAGCCTGTGGACTCTGCTGCCTAACCCAGCGACACCCTGCCCGCTGGGTACCGCAGATCTGCCAGGATTGCCACTGGCCACCTACCAGGAGGAGATGGAAGATGCCCTGTGATTCCAGGTGCACCCCAAGGGGAAGTGGCCCACGGACAGCTGACTTCAGTCTGGCTGTAGTGCTGCCTGAAGCATGGTTGGCATGTTGCGGCTGGAATCCCCTCTGACCAGTGGTGGACCATTCTGCCACTGTTAGGGCCCTGGGTCCAGGCCCCCCTGCCACCCGATCCCTGGGGTGGCAGCCTCCCCTCACCAGGTCAAGAGGCCTGCATTTGTCTGTCATCGCTGGAGCTAGGATGCCTGACTCTGGGGTTTTTGCTCTGTCCCTGCCCCACAGGCTCAGAGCTCACTGACTCCTGGGTTTTTGTTTTGCCCCTGAATCAAGGCCAAGACCATAACACGGTTAAAAAAAGAACTAGATAAATTCACGGAGGATAGGCCCATCAATGGCTATTAGCCAGGATGGGCAGGAATGGTGTCCCTAACCTCTGTTTGCCAGAAGCTGGGAATGAGCGACAGGTTCTGTTCATTCCCTCTGGGGCACCTGGCACTGGCCACTGTATCTCTCAGTCACAGTCCCCTAGCCCAACCAGTCCCAGTCTTAGTTATTCTCTTCTTCCTTTCAGTCCCAGTTTCCTATGACCTTCCCCTGGTTCCCAGTCCCAGGTTCTTTGGGCTGGCTCCCAGTCCCTGTCTACCCACCAACTCCTAGTTTATCTTTCCCCTGTCCTAGGCTGACCAGTTTCCTTATCCTAATCTAGTCCTCCCCTCCCCACCTGGTCCAAATCTTATCCCCTTTGCATTTGATTCGGATAGTTTCCTCCTCCAGACCTGGTAAAACATAAGACCAGGACCCACAGTTCCCCAGTCACCGAAGACGAATTATACGGTATCACTTACAAAATTATTGTTTTGACATTTGGCATAATTTGCTAATGAGTCCTAGTTTGAAGATTTTTAGATCCTGATTCTGCAATCTAAAACTCCCACTTAGGTTAATGAGGGAAGGCAAAAGTTACTAAAACCCTAAAAAGAAAATTCTGTGTCCTGCATTGTCATGTACAGCCTGATTCTGAAATCCAAAAGGTGACTGAGATTGGACTTCACAATCCTGAGACTGCACTTTACTTTTGCTCTGAAGATATAATACGTCTGATTTTATTGATTTCAGATGAGTCTAAATTCCACATAGTTTGAATCCTCCTCCAGATTGACCAGCTTCTCTCCACAAACAAAACCCAACACAATGTTTTAGATTCAACTTATTGAAACACACTTTTGTCTCTTACTCTGCTTTTCACTACACACAGCATCTTACTTTTAATATATGAACATTTAAAATACACATTCTAAATAACACACATCTTACAGATAGAAATTGCATAAAAATAAATCTCTCAACAAGCACAAAACTGTTTCTCCTCCCACCCTCCCCTCCCCCATGTGGGTAGTATAATCAAAAGCCAAAGAGAATGACGTACATTTTATTTCCAGTTGAAATCTGTATATAGCTTTTTTAAAAGCTACTCCATAGGAGTATTGGAAATTACCACAGTTTTTCCTTATACTTAGAATAAGAGAGCTATGTGGGAGTTGTGAGAAGACTAGAGCTGAACAAATAATTTACAACAAAATTTATCCAATGAATTTATCCTCTTTTTATGATCATGAAATATCTATCAGAAGATCATTACTTCCTCTAATTTATTCAATATTTTTAATTATTCAGTGAGATACTTTTACTACATGAACTGATTTCAAATTATTTTTTTCTGTAAGTATTCAGTATTTCAGAAGTGTTAGTTAATTGTTTTGGGTCAGATAAGTCACACAGCATTGTTTCAATTCTTTGACTGGATAAGCATGCATGAACTTCAGTATAAATGTCGACATATGTTAGTTTATAATACAATTTCTGAAAACATTTCTTCATACAACTTCAAAATTCATTTTCCATGAACACATGTGCCAGCAAAACTAAACTGCTAAAATGTTTGCAGAAAGTTAACACAAAAGGGTGCAGGTATGCAAAACTGAACTCATTTGCAAAGCTGAGTGAAGATTCATGAACTTTTTTTTCCCTCCAGTATTCGATCAGTTCTAATTAAAGCTGATGGCAAGCGTTGACCTTGTAACAGCTTCTACTGCCAGTGGTAAACAGCACCAAACTTAAAATTGCATTTGGGGAGCAAAATGTTTGTAACCAGTTTGGTGTTAACCATACAAACAAACCTTCTACGGACTTTTCAAACAGAACTGTATCTTTTGTACCAGCAACTGGTACAACTGTTTTAGACAGTTATACTAAATTTGGGCTATATAAATGTATGTACGTATGGACATGAGTAACTACTGACCTTGTGATCTCAAAGAACTCCAGTTTCTTTCAGGAGATTTTAGGCTGCTGAAACCATGTTTTCAGTCTGTAGATACTTTCTTAATTTTTCCTTAAGAGAATGAAATTCATATCTCATTATTGACAAAATGATACAATCAAACACCAACTGGTTAAGAAATCTTTAAAATTTCTAAATATTCTATTAGTAATGTCTCACATACTATAACAGGATACTTATTCAAGCAAGCATACAAATCACCTCATCTGTGCATAAAATCAACTAACATGTGAGGAAAACAATTGCCAAAAAAGAGTATCAGTCTCATCTATCAGTAAGTCATATATATTATTTTTAATAATGGACATGAATTGCAGTTAACTTAAATTTAAGAATTTAAAATACTTCATTGTAGGAACAGTTGACCTAAGAATAGTTAAACAGATCTAGAATTTTTGACAACATTGCTGTTACTAATCTGATCCTGTCTATCCTTTGCCTTGCCATTCCACACATGCTCTTCTCCAGCTCATGACAACACTGCACAAAGACGGACTTTCTTGTATCTTTTCCTTGGTGGTCTACTGATCAGGATTCAGTGGCACTCTCACAGCCACAGCCTGGGTTTGATTCCCAGAAAGGGAAGGCTTCCCCTTTGCATAAATTAACCATTTCTGTTACGATATGCTAGGTACAGTCTGGAAACACACAACTCTGCTTTGGCTGGAAAAACCTAGAACACTCCAGTCAACATACATACAAAGCTCTTCCCTTTTTTGACTTTCTCAGAGAGATGTAATGAAAGATCAGTTACCTGAACAACAACAAAAAAAATCAAATTGCGGAAGAATAATAAATGCAACTTCTCTCCTTAAAAATCTATTTTAGTAAATCCTTCTCAAAACCCATTTGTTTAAGCTTTCCTGTAAGTAACCGTTCTAATCAAATCACAACAGTTAATGACTTTTTTTTAAAGTATAACCATTAAGGTACATATGCTAGCCACCTTTATGACCATGTAACTGCCCATGAAATCTTATTGAGTGTTTACCCCTGTATAAAAGGCCAGCATATGGTCAGTGCACCATTTAAGTTCTATCTAAGTTTTATTTTGAATTTCACCCATTGTCCTCACCTTTCGCCTAACCCAGCGGTTCTTAAACTGTGGGTTGGGACGCCAAAGTGGGTTGCAACCCCATTTTAATGGGGTCGCCAGAGGTGACGTTAGACTTGCTAAAGTCCGAGCCCCACCATCCAGGGCCAAAGTCCGAGGGCTTCAGCCTTGTGCAGCGGGGCTTAGGCATCAGCTTCCGTCCTGGGCAGCAGAGCTCAAGTTACAGGTCCCCTGCCCAGGGCTGAAGCCCTTGGGCTTTGGGCCCTCCCGACTGGGGTAGTAGGGCTCGGGCTTTGGCCCCAATGCCCAGGGCAGCAGGATTCAGGCTTCAGTCCCCTCTCCTGGGCTCCTGTAGGAATTTTTGTTGTCAGAAGGGGAGTCACAGTGTTATACCAATAAAATAAAAACCAGCAGGATCTTGTTAAAGGGGATAAGACAAAATGTCACATTTATTGTGAATACAAAAAGAACCATAGTAGTCAGTCAGTTATAGCTATAACATTTCATTCAGTTTCACATTCATTCACACGTTCGTTCACAAACACACACACAAGTTCTGCAGATGCTGTATCGTTACCAGTTCTGAATGCAGCTTGAGTTCGTGGCTTGGGTTCGTAGCTTGTGGCGGCTAACTGGCCAGGAAAGCCGGGCACAAGGAAGAGCTGGGTCTCTGTTGGGCATGCACCGATGCCCTTCCATGTTGGCAGCAGAATGTTACCCTTCAAAGTCTTCCATCTCACTCATCCTTTTTGTAGGCTTTAGTTTGAATCCAGAGTCTATAGGTCTTGCTGTGTCATGCTGCCTCTGGGTTCGGTGTGATTGATCACCCTTCAATTGCAGACATGACTTTCAGCCTAAGACCTGGCGTTGATGTTTCTTCGATTGTACTTTTGCTCTTTTCTTTTGAGGGTGGACTCCTCTTACTTTGTCAGGGCTGTTGTCTGCATCTTCAGCCGTTGGGTGTTTACACTTTATTTCATCAGGACAGGCTGGGGCTGGAGGTTGATTTCATCATCCATCCATACCTCATTCACATATCTAAACTAATAGGATTACAGCAGGGTTTTGAAAAAATGAAGGTTGCAGCAAGCTTTTACAAAACGGAGTGAGCATTTTAAAATGGAGTTGGGACAAGTTAAAATGGAGTTTGAGTTAAAATATAGACAAGTCTAATGAATGACAAACAGTGAGCAGAAGTTACAATGTTGAAACAGTGTAAATTTCAGCAATTTAAGCAGCAATTGGATTGAAAGTGAAACTCAATTAGCCAGTTATTGGGGTAACCGGTTTTATGAATGAATGTTGTTTCATTCATAAAACTTTGCTTATGAAGTTATATTAATAAAGTGAACAATTAAGAACAATATCATTGATCAGTTCTACGACGGTGCCAAAGAACTGCTTTGAGAACTGCTTTCTCCAAACATTCCCTGTGTTAATCTTCTCTTGACCTGAGATGCAATCCTGGCTGTACTGAAGCCAATGGCAAAACTCACATTAACTTCAGTGGGACCAGAATCTCAACCCTGGTGTTTATTTAGGACTCAATACTTCAGACTTTGAGTAACGTTATTAACATGAGCGGCCCCAGAGAGTGCATTGGTAGAGTCAGTCAAGCACATATCTTTGCAAGATTTAGCTGTTTGATGGTAAGGCCTTATAGAGCATTCATATTTAGCAGCTATATAAATACAGCATTCTAAGAATGCACACTCTAATTCATAAAATCTGGTTATGTTCTTCCTGCAAATATATTAAGAGAGACAGCAAAGATCAAAATTTTTATTATTTTGTAATACTTTAATGTTTTAATGGTGCATCAGCTCAAAGATTTTAGTGTCCCCTCCACTCCTGTCTACAGACAAAAGACACTAAATTAAATTTATTTGCTAGGTTTAATGGTGTACACAAAGTTAAAAACAACAACAATCAAAGTTAATTTAAAAATGTGTATGTCCATGGGGTGGGGGGTTTCCCCCCAAAACACAGAAACTCTATCACTGTGTTTGGTAAAATGTAGGTCACTTATTTGGTTTCCATAGTAACCATTGCTGAACTATAGCTCCATAGCTGACCATAGCCAATGGCTGCTTTCTTTGATAAACAGGTGAGATTACAAATAATACTGCTGTCTCACTTGAAACCAGAGAGCCAAAACAAGTGTTTTCCCATATCAAATGCAGATTCTGCACTACAACACTCTAAACATGAGGACTACATTTTCAGAAGTCTTAAGTAACGTTAAGTGCTTCAGTTACTAGGTTTCCAGCATGATACACCCAAGGCCCAATTTTCAGAAGTTCTAAAAATCCACCAGTCAGCCTATATCTCAAGTTTGGGCACCCAAAATCCAAAGCATTCAGTAATATAAGTAAACTTTGAAAACATGAGTCTTAACTTCACATTAAAGATACATTGATATGATCATTAAACTCTAAACATCTGATAAATGGGACTGGTTTTGTTCTGGAAAAGGGGCAATCGCACCACTAGATTTAGAACTGGATGGCAATTTTTAAAATTGTTATTACATACTATTTCTCAATCAGCAGCAATACATTTATGCAGAGCAATCTGTTGCTGACACCAGATGAACACAATAGAAATTACTTAACTGCTTTGCAGGAAACAAGAGGACAACAGTATCAGGGAGAAAGTTACTTCATACAGCCTTTACACTAGCTTCCAGTATTTAGGATGAACACACTAACTGCTGTAGTGTTTCTCTTGTTACTTAAACTGGGTGGTGTATGAGCACATGTTCTGGGAGCAGTGGATTTACTAGCAGGTTACATCAGTTTGCACCCCATCCTTCCTCATGATTCTGCACAAAACCTCCGAAGTGAAAAAGAATGAGTCCTCCTCAGTGCACAAAGGATTTTCAACATTCTTGGTGCATTAAATTTCTTTGATCTAAGAAACCTGGCCAACTGTCATTTAGTTCACTCACCCATCTCTCCTCCCTTCTCTCACTTACCAACCAGCCAACTTCCAAACCTTCTGCAGGCTGACATGTTTGCCAAGTGAGATCTGCCACTCCCATCTCCTTGGTCTTACTGTGGAGAGGGGGTCACTGCTTGCCAACCTCCTCCTCCCTCCATGGGAGTGAGGGACTCTCTTCTCTTCTTCACACACCAGAGGTGACCCACACACTCAACAAGCTGTCTTCCCACCTTGCTACTGGCTTCTTCACTACATCTTCCCAGCATCTACTCTCTGCTCCTCCAGAAGCTCCTCCTACACCCTTCTTGCCACCCCAAAAACTCACCTTGCTTTGCTATTGCCCCTCACTTCAAGAAACCCACTTATCTACCTCTTGATTACCATGTTGCTAACACTTTGTCTGCCTCCAAATTGTCACCTGAGCTCTGAAATTGACTTGCTATATATGGCCTTGGGCAAATCACAATCTTACTCTGCTTTAATTTTTCATTTGTAACATAGGAATGATAATACCTCTGATACTCAAAATGAAGGTGCCTAAGAATCTCTAAGTATTATTATTACTTTACCAGAAAGCTGTTCTACAATTGTAATAAGGCTTCATTATTTTCCAGTATTTCCTTGTTCTATACTATCTGGAAAATTAGTAGGCGTGGTCTGCAGTCGGTCATAAACAAAGATTCATATTTATACGGTGATTCTACAATTACAATACTGATTAATGAAAACTGCCCTGGTGTGTTTGCTCTATTCCTCTGATGAAATAACATGTTCCAAAAATATTTTATACCTCTTCGCAATACATTATTATTCTTTGCAGATCAAAAATCAAAATGGTTGTCATGGAAACTGCAAAAAGTAGAACAAGTCAGTCATGACATAGCAATAGTATAATGGAAACTGTCTGCTGGGAAATCACTTACTGGCCCAAGTTTTCATTTTGGAAATGCTTGGGTGAATTTAACCAGAAAGTCAAATAGTTCTCAAATCCAAAACACAGTAGTATTAATCACAAAATAATATCTGTTATTGTAATCTTATGGTTAGAGTCTGGGAGGTAAGCAGTAATATCCCCATATTTTACAGATGGGCTACATGTGGCACAGAAAAGCTAACTCCAAAATTTTTAAAACTAGCCTCTAATTTCGAGTGCCTCAGTTTTTGCATTATTAGCCTGAGAAACATAGGGCTGATTTTGTGGGTGTTCAGTACCCACTACTCCCTACGTCTCTCAAGTCAGGCACTAAGAATGGAGGAAACCTAAATCAGAGACCACTTCTGAAAATTTTGGAATTAGACTTTCTGTGCCTCATCTGTGAAATGGAGATAATAATAGCATGCCTCACAGAAGTGTTCGGATGCTCAGTTCACTAGAGAGGAGAAAATTGGGTGGTGTGACAGTGACTGATGAAGGTTTATGACAGTGGAAAGCCAGTTAGATTTCCCTAAACTTTCATTTCAATACTTTCTAACTTTGGGGATTTTGTAAGAGACGTAGCATTTTTTATGATTTTATGTATTTATTTGTTGGTGGGATTCCGGTCAGCTGGATTCCTTGAAACATACATTCATCCTTAACTTTTTGGTAGGAAATTGTTGTTGTTTTTTATTTGGGTACATACATTTAGAATAGGATACTATCCGATACTCATATTCCCTATGCTTACAATCAGAATCATCATCAATATGACAATGTTTAAAGATTTCTAAAAGTAAATGACAAATTTTAAGGTGCCCACGCTAAGTGTGTGTATGTAAAGCACAGACATACACAGAGCACCAAATCCTTTATGCTGATGGCACGTGAAGGTTCCCGAAATCTAGGCTTTACATCACCTACTCCCCCACTCTCTATAGGAAGCACAGCAGAGTGGGCTGTCTGGGGGCAGGAGCTAGCATAGTCAGTGCATGTGTTCTAATGATCCAGGTCCATTCCACCTGGCATAAATTACAGCAGCCATGTGGCCTGCGGCAGATATGAGTTCCGACCAGTCTCAGATGCCTGTGAGATTGCTGACAATTCTGATATAACAGAGAGTGAAATCCTGGTCCCAGTGAAATCAATAGAAAACTCCCATTAACTTCAGTTGTGCCAGGATTTCACCCCATTGTTTTTAGTGTTACAGTTTATGCTGCAAAAAATTATAAGCGCTTGAAGACAGAGTCTTACAATGGAATCGCCTTCTTAAATTAAAGATATTATCATTAAGATTGCTACCTATTTTGCTGTTTATTAATATACATTTATAATTACATTTATCTACAAAAATGTCCATTAAACATTTTAAAACCTGTGGAATGGAAGCTATCTGGATGCATCAGTAAAAGTTTAAATGCCAGTTTGTCTCCTGGTCAGGTTAGTCCCATGTATGGAAGAGGAAACTCAGGGGGACACAAATGCTCTGCAGAGCTTTTTGGGGGGAGCAGCTTTGGAGAGTACCCTCCTAATAATTTTACCCCCTCCTGACTCCTTGTTTAGCCAGAGGCTGATCCCTATGGGACATCCCCAGATGGATTTCTGTGGGGAAGAGGAAAGAAAGGGAAAGCATAGTGCAGAGCTGGCATTGTCCACTTCTAGGTCTCCCTCTCCCTTCAAGGTCATGAATTTTACTCGTTTGCTCACAACCACACACAGAAACAGAGGGGAGCATTTAGCCCTAATGAAGGCCAAATATCTGCTTTAGTCATAAACACTGCATTATCACAGTATCTAAATCAATCAACTAACCAAAAATATAATTACGTCTTGAAATATGGTTTATTTTATTACTACTTTTATATACAACATTTACTTGAAATTAACAACCTGGTTAAAAAACAGTCCCATTTTGCAGATCTCATAATTTTAAGATTCTTTAAAGACAGTTTTTTTAATTTATTGCCACATATATAAGAGATATTGTATACATATACTTCTGTTGTTGGTGTTGGGATCTCTTATGATGTAAAAGCCCCTTTTTATATTTAATTTAAAACTTAACATTCACTGCCTCATTCTGCTTAGAATTTGGGATTTTATTCATTGAGATGTAGCCTTCTCCTCTGCTGGTTTAACTACTTAATTATTCTAGCTGTCAAATGAACAACTCATGAAGTAGGCTAATAATGCCTGGGGATGTCCCAGAGTTCCATTGATTGTATTAAGTTCCACGAGTGTACTGGTTAAACTTCTATCCAT
This sequence comes from Caretta caretta, assembly GCF_965140235.1. NCBI lineage: Eukaryota > Metazoa > Chordata > Testudines > Cheloniidae > Caretta > Caretta caretta. Next base: position 36,605,889 of record NC_134216.1, on the reverse strand, counting down.
AAGCCAAAAGTAACAAACTGGCACCCATTTACGAAGGTCAGATTGAAGTTTCTTTCAGCATATATACTACATGCTCAAATTATCAGAAAGCATCAGATTGCTTTATTTGCACGATGAATCTCAAAAACATGGGAGAGATACTAGTGCATTAGCTTCAAGATTTTGATTTTGTGATTTTTGTCAATGGTAGGTGTAAGTATTCCAGGTTTCCCACCCCTCTCCAGCCCAGTGGAATTCAAACACAGGTCTTAAAAATGTTTTACATTTGAAACACCAATAGAGTTTTAATGGTATCTATGTATTGAATTCACTGCACTTTTACGCACGTAAAATTTCTCACAAATTATGAAAAGAAGCATACATATCTCCATTAGACACTGCCAAGCAAATGGAAAATAATTTGATTCTATTTGTAAGAATTTGGCAAATATGAAAATATTTAACATTTTACTTTCATTACAAGGAATGACTAAGTATAGATATGGATAACAAGAGTGCATAGCACAATGTTTTTTCTTTTCAGTGATGTTCTGTGTCTCAGCAATCCCTTTGAGAACTGACTGATCTCCATATGTATTGTTAAGAGTGAACTGAATTCCTATGAATTGTTTTGGATTTTTACGAATAGTACTCTGGCTGCAAATGGACAGTGGTAGTCTAAACTTCAGGGAATACAGGTACAGAAGAAATATAATATTTCATAAAGCTAAGCCGAAGAGGAATGAATTTGAAAAGAAACAGTGGCCTCAGGGCTAGGTAAAAGCAAATGTGCCTCCCATCTGGAGGATTCTCTGTTCCTTGAGGTCTTCAAACTACAATTTGAGGACTTCAATAGCACAGATATAGGTGTGAGGTCTTTTTTAGGAGTGGTGGGTGAAATTCTGTGGCCTGCATTGTGCAGGAGGTCAGACTAGATGATCATAATGGTCCCTTCTGGCCTTAATATCTATGAATCTATGAATCTCCTCAGAGTTGGAGCTATTGTTGTGGGTATAGTGTATGCTATGACAGTGAGGCAATATACAGAGACCTCCTCTGCATTCTACTAGTAGGGGCATAGGGGCTGGAACTAAGGGTGCTGGTGGTGCGGCAGCATCCCCTGACTTGAAGTGATTTCCATCATATACAGGGTTTCAGTTTGGTTCAATGGCTCTCAGCACCCCCACTATACAAATAGTTCCAGCACCCCCTGAGTAGGGGACCCAATTGTGAAACTCCCTCACATGACTAATCTTTGTGAGTAATCCTATTGACCTCAATGTGGTATTCTCCTTACAGTTGGAGATAGACAGTTCATTCTTTTTAATACTCACATTTTGAATGGCTGACTGCAAAGTAAAATTTACTGAGTGTAGGGAGCAAAAAGCAGGAATCCTAAGCTCACTAGCATCTGACTGAAAAGAAAAATGTTCTTCTAGAATACTCAAAAAACCTGTTTCAGAAAATGTCCCAAACATTTTAATTTCTCACCTATGCTAGACTGACTATGACAGTCTCTTTCTAGAAAATATGGAACTAACAGAATTTGGGCAACAACTTTAACTAATCACAAGTTTTTAGAAAGGAAAAGCTCAGCTTTCCTAAAACTACATACTGTGTGGAGAGCAGGGAACCAGTCAAAAGTTCTTCAAATATTTTAAAAGAATTTTTGCATTTTTATTTCCTTTTTAAAATAAAGTCTCTATTTTTCTCAGACTTGGGGTCTGATTCAACATTGCCTCGCACCTTGTGCAGTCATTCCTGCCTGTGAAAACTGAGTGCAAAGTGAGCATAAAATGCTACTATTTTGATTTTGTAGCATGTTACAGCCACAAATGACTATGCAAGATGCAAACAGAGAACAAGGCTCATGTTCAAAACTTACTTATTCTCTTTTGCTTCACATCTCACATACCACGTACCGCAAGTCATGTAAGTATCACAACACTTAAACTGGCTGATTTACTTCATTGGTTTGTACTGTCTATTGCTGTAGCAGTCAGACACTTATTTCACAATTATTTTTTTTAAAAAGAAAATCTTACTAAGAAATTACCCACAATGAATCAAATTAACAAAGTACTGCCACTGCCTACAGAAATGTCAGTAAATAGGTTGCTGTTCTGTCAGGAATGAAACAAACAAAAACTAAGAACCCAAGCCAAAAATAATAAACAATGACTGTATCTTTCATCGAGCCCTGAAGCCTGTTCACTAGATTCAAGCTCTGGCAGACTGTCAAGTAAAATGAATTCCAGACTGAGAAAACCCTGTTACTGGGCTTGCAGAGTTCAGATTCAGAGCTCCCAAGCAATCACTATGTGGTAATGAGGTTGAGGTGGTTCTCACAAATAACTAGGTCCCAAACCATTTTAATTTGTATAAATCTTCAATACCACTTTTAATTCAATGAGGAGTAAACAGAAAAGGTTGAATTTTCAAAAATACTTATCATTGGCCTAACTCTGCTCCCACTGAGGTTCATGGTAAAACTCCCTGCGGAGTCCCATCAACTTTGAGTGCTTTTGAAAATCGGTCAAAGTCAGGGCAGAGGCTAGAGCAGAGGTTCTATATGTTCATAGGAAGTTGCTCCACTCTCACTTAGTTATTACTTCCAGGTGTATTTCAAAGGTTGCACTGAACAGCTTGACCTTGAAATTAACATGGTATTGACTGTTCCAAGGTCCATGCTCACCACCTCCTAGGCAGCCACAAATGTCTGCCAATAAAAAGTCCATGTATTACTATTATTACTCATTTATATAAATTATACATAGAACCACAGAAGTATAGGACTGGAAGGGACTTCAATAGGTCATCTAAACCAGTCCCATGCACTCAAGGCAGAACTAAGTAATAACTAGACCAGTGGTTCTCAAACTTTTGTACTGGTGACCCCTTTCACATAGCAAGCCTCTGAGTGTGACCCCCCCCATAATAAATTAAAAACACTTTTAAATATATTTAACACCATTATAAATGCTGGAGGCAAAGCAGGGTTTGGGGTGGAGGCTGACAGCTTGTGTACCCCCATGTAATAATCTCACAACCCTCTGAGGTGTCCTGACCCCCAGCTTAAGAACCCCTGAACTAGACCATTCCTGACTGGTGTTTGTCTAAACTGTTCTTTAAAATCGCCAATGACAGATTCCACAACCTCCCTAGACAATTTGTTCCAGCGCTTAACAACCCCAAGGTCTAACCTAAACCTCCCTTTCTGCAATTTAAGCCTATTGCTTCTTGTCCTATCATCAGAGGTTAAGGAGAATAATTTTTTACTCTTCTCCTTTTATGTACTTAAACGGTTATGTCCCCCCTTAGTCTTCTCTTCTCCAGACTAAACAAGCCCATTTTTAAAATCTTTCCTCATAGGTCCAGTTTTCTAGACCTTTAATAGTTTTTGTTGCTCTTCTCCGGACTTTCTCCAATTTATCCACATCTTTCCTGAAATGTGGTGCCTAGAAGTGGACACAGTACTCAAACTGAAGCCTTACCAGCACAGAGTAGAGTGGAAGAATTACTTCTTCTTGTGTCTTGCTTACAACACTCCTGCTGATACATCCCAGAATTATGTTCACTTTTTTTGCAACAGTATGACACTGACTCTTATTTAGCTTGTGATTCACTATGACCCCCCAGATCCCTTTCCATAGTACTCCTTCCAAGACCATCACTTCCAATTTGGCAATTGTTCCTTCCTAAGTGGAGTACTTTGCATTTGTCCTTATTGAATTTCATCCTATTTTCTTCAGACTATTTCTCCAGTTTGTCCAGATCATTTTGAATTTTAATCCAATCCTCCAAAGCACTTGCAACCTCTCCCAGCTTGGTATCCTCCACAAACTTTATAAAAGTGTCCTCTCTATGCCACTGTCTAAATCAATGATGAAGATATTGAACAGAACTGGACGCATGACCCATCCCTGCAGGATCCCTCTTAATATGCCCTTCCAGCTTGACTATGAATCACTGATAACTACTTCATGGGAACGGTTTGCCAACCAGTTATGCTTCCACCTTATAGTAGCTCAATTTAGGTTATACTTCCCTAGTTTGTTTTTGACAAGGTACAGTAATGTGAAAAAGTATCAAAAGCCTTACTACAAAGTCAAGATACACATCTACTGCTTTCCACAAGGCTTGTTACCTTGTCAAAGAAAGTTATCAGGTTGGTTTGACATGATTTGTTCTTGACAAATCCATGTTGATTGTTACTTATCACCTTATTATCTTCTAGGTGCTTGTAAACTGATTGCTTGATTATTTGCTCCATTATCTTTTTGGGTGGTGAAGTTATGCTCACTGCTCTGTAATTCCGCAGGTTGTCCTCATTCCCCTTTTTATAGAGGAGGGCAAACATTGTGCCCGTCCTCTAAAATCTCTCCTGTCTTCCATGAGTTTTCTAAGCTAATCGCTAATGGCTCAGATATCTCCTCAGTAAACTCCTTGAGTATTTTAGGATGTATTTCATCAGGCCCTACTGACTTGAAGACATCTGACTTGTCTAAGGGCTTGTCTACACTGGAAATTTGCAGCGCTGCAACTTTCTCACTTAGGGCTGGGAAAGAACACCTCCCTGAGCGTAGCAGTTTCAGCACGTAAAGCGCCAGTGTAGACAGCGCTCCCAGTGCTGTGAGCTGCGCTGCTTGTGGAGATGGTTTTTTTAGAGCGCTGGGAGAGCTCTCTCCCAGCGCTGTGCCGCGACCACACAAGGCACGTTAAGAGCGCTGCAGTAGCAGCGCTTTAGTGTTGCCAATGTAGACTAGCCCTAAGTCATTTTTAACTTCTTGTTTCCCTATTTTAGCCTCATCTCCTACCTCATTTTCACTGGCGTTCACTATGTCCCATGCTACTAACCTGTTTGGTGAAAACTGAAACAAGAAAGGCATTTAGCACTTCTGACATTTCCACATTTTCTGTTATTCCCCCCACTGAGTAACAGGCCTACCCTGTCCTTGGTCGTCTTCTTACTTCTAACACATTTGTAGAATGTTTTCTTGTTACCCTTTATGTCTCTAGCTAGTTTAATCTCATTTTCTGCCTTGGCCATTCTAATACTGTCCGTCCGTGCTTGTGGGTTTTTTTTTATATTCATTATTTGCAATTTCTACCTGGCTTCCACTTTTTGCAGGACTCTCTTTTGAGATTCAGATAATTGAAGATCTCCTGGTTAAGCCAGGGTGGTCTCTTGCCATACTTCCTATCTTTCCACGCAGTAGAATAGTTGGCTCTTGTGTCTTTAATAATGTCTTTTTGAAAAACAACCCACTCTCTTGAACTGTTTTCCCCTTAAACTTGATTCCCATGGGATCTTACCTACCAACTCCCTGAGTTTGCTAATGTACGCCTTCCCGAATCCATTATCTTTATTCTGCTGTTTTCCTTCTTACCTTTCCTTAAAATCATGAACTCTGTCATTTTATGATCACTTTCACCTAAGCTGCCTTCCACTTTCAGATTCTGAAACATGATGAACATGTGGTTGTGTGTGGCTTCAGAAGGCTCATGCAAGTTCAGCCTTTCATGCCTTTTCTACATTGAGAATAAATCCTAAGAAAAACAGCATTGTAAATTAACTTGTTCATGTTCATATTATGACAGGGTCATGAGTGGGATGTGTGGGGGAAGGTTTCAAGAAACGTTCCCTTCCTTTTCATGCCTCATACAAGGACCAAACACAACTGCAATCAAAGGAGTGAAGACACTGCTCTCTTGGTTAACTCCTGTAGGTGCACTTTGTCCATAGGGGATGGAGGAGGGGCAGGAATCTCCATAAGCTTCCTATGTAGTAGTAGCCCACAAAGCTAGGAGCAGCCACACTATCACAGAAGTTGGAGCAGCCTGCACTCACTCTTATGGACAGAATAGGCCAAATCCAGACATGGAGTAAGCAGGTGCACTGGACATCAGTTTTACTTTTAGATCTGTATATTTCAGTAATAGCCGATTTCTTCGTACAAAAATGAACAAATAGAAATCTGTTCTTCAACATCATTGGAAATCTTCAGAGGGGAAAAAGTCTATGTTGCATTCTCTCTAACAAGCAGATAAGACATTATTATGTAATCTAATTTAACTTCTGAAGCTCAATTTCTAGTTGTTGAATAAATACCTACCATTGGCAGGCTTGGGCAATTTTTTGTCCTACTAACAAACACTTCAGTTGATAAACACAGAAAAATTACTTGAAACAAACATTGATATCATCAGTAAAAAATCATTTTAAAAAACAGCTGCATCCTTCTAAGCCGGTACATTGTTCCTTTTTGCACCTTACATATGACTTTAGTACTTACAGGTAAAATGATCAGAAGCAGATGGACTGACACTATCGGCACCATCAGCACTTTTACTGCTAGAAACTTCATCGTCTGATTCCTGTACAGAAGAGCAGGGTGAGAAGCCGTCAACTCCTTCAAACTTCCTCTTTAAAATTCCATTCATAGCTGCAATGCTGTCACATGTACCTGTAACAGGAACAGGAGCAATGAAGCATTTGAAATATTTGACCGCTGACTGCAATCAAAGTCTGAAATGCAATTTTTTTATGCAAGTTTTCAGACAAAACGTGGCTACTACATCCAGCTGAATGACAGCATACTGGGACTTGTTAAACTGACCAAAAGAAATTTTTAAAAATTTATCTATCTCATGGACATCATTACTTAAATTCTGTACTCTCTTTAATGAAAGAATTTAATTCTATCAGCACAGTCAAAGGTCTAGAATTAAACTCTTGCACAGAAAAAAATAATCCATAATTCTTAACAAAGGAACAAATTCAGAGCTGGAGTAAAGTGATGTAACCAAGCAGAAGTCAATATCTGAGTACCCTTTTACACCAGGTTTGAATTTGCCCAGTACGCAGAAACATTAAATGAGGAATCAAGTACATTTATTTCAGACAATACATGATTTTTCATTAACAAGCACAAGTGGTCTTTCAGGCCCTGTGCATAAGATTTAAAAAGGCTGATTGAGATAATTTTCCTTAAGAAAATCCTAAGATTACTTTTTATATTTTTTAAAAAGCAAAATATTTAATACCTTGCCTATTGCTTTATTTACAAATGTGCCATACAGTGGAATTCAGGTTTACTAATAACCACCAATAGTGGTCATTTTATGAAGTGGATCTAAAATGATTTCCCGTAAGTCATTAATTTCAGTATTGCAGATGTATTTACCCTTTTCCTACATTGATCAGTGGAAAATCAACTGTAAGTAGCAGATAAGAAGCAATTTCTTTGATGCTTTCAAAGTAGGAAAGAATTTCAGACGTTTGAGTGCCACTTGCTTGTACTGTAAAAAGAAAAGGAGGACTTGTGGCACCTTAGAGACTAACCAATTTATTTGAGCATAACAGCGAATTTATAACCCATCTGATTTGTCTTGTCATTAAAATTCTCTAGTAAAATTAATTCTGCCTTTGCAAGATGGAGGTTTTATATCTATGGACATGTCTGATTTGGGAAATTCTTTAGTTTGGATCTGGAATTAATGCAATATAACGCTAAAACCAAGGGATTTCCTAAACTGATCCTCATAACAGAAGTGCTTTATACACTTGCCTTACAGATTCCACTAAAGACGAACCTTTACAAATTATATGTGAATTATATACATGTGAACCTGTTTGTCATGGTTCTCCTTTCCCCTTTGTTGTTTAGGAAAGATCTGTTTTCTTCAAAGGGATTTTTCCAGGCTGGACAGATGTCCCACCTTGATTCAAAACCCAGATGTAATTTCTCCCTGGTCCAAGAGCAGGTTTGCAGAGAAAGCATTTCATGCCTACCCTTGGGACAGGGGATATAGCACCTTGCATCATTTTACAGTGACCTCTGCAGCAGATTTAAGAGCAACAGTATGGGTTTCAGAGTCCGTCAATAAAACAATCATGAGTAAAAAACAGAGGAAAAAGGTGGGTCCTGGGAAGCACATACAGGACCTTCTCCACCCTATTTCCCCTCCCCCAAATGTCTCCCTTGCAAACTATCTTTTCCCACTACCTCCTGCAGTGCTTACAGCACCGAATTTGTGAAATCACAATGATTTCCATAGCAACAGACTGCAACATCAAAGCCGAAGGATTATGGCTGTACAAGAGAGTAAAAAGGAGCAGCTGGAGTGTGAAGAAGAAAACACTCATGTTCAACCATCTCTAAGAATAGACAGGGGAATGCTGAGAGAGGCTGACAAAGTAAGCTGTTTATTGTTTCAACTAGACATGGGTCAAACCAACACCTCAGAATCAAACACATCCCTAGGGTGTGGGTAGAAGAGGCTTCAAAATCCAAACCCAAAAATCAGACCTGTATCATAATCAAGAGGGATGAGGCAAACCAAAACCCCAACTCTAAGTATCTTTAAACTGTGAGGTATTAGAAACCTCAGATCTGAATTTCATACAGCCCAGGATTATCTCCAGATAAATACCCATTTGTCAGACATGCCCTGCTACAAATTGTACAATATGATGGCTAGATGACTAATACAGGCATCGTACACATCAATAGAACTGTTCAAGGTGGTGAGCAGCAGTGGAATCTGGGATGTTTACAAATGGTAACCAGAAACGAGTATTTCTGACTGAGAAGAATTTTTGAATTTCTCTGCAAAGATTGCTTTCACCCGGACTAAGCATCATGCCTTCATGGCAGAAGAGCCATTTCAAAGAGTGGATACAGTCATTTCAGTTTGAACTGAAATTAGTTTTGCTCCATTAAGTTCTACAGGACCTTTAAGCAATGATCTGCAAGTTAGATCCATATTACTCCTGTCTGCTGAAGGCCATCGAGGAGGTGTTAGGGCCTTTATTGAAGTGGATTGTCAATACCTCCCAGGAGGAAGGCAAGATGTTTGCTTCTATGAAAGTGACAGCTATTCATTGTTTTGTCTTGAATATCTCTCTTTCTTGGGAAAGTTATTGAAAAGGTTGTTGTAGCAATGTAGTCAAGATGGTGGTACAGAAGCTACATGGATATATTGTGTATGATATCCTCCTGGTAGTGGCGATGAATGAAGATCAGGGACCCTGTTAGAACTTCAATACCAGCTGCCTTCTATACTGTTGACATGACTATCCATGTTAACAGGGGTAGGTGGTATCACCCTTGAGAGTCGCCACTTTTCTTTCTTTCTATGAGAACTTGGAGGATAATTTTGAGAAATTGCTCTGAATATTTCCTCTTGTTGGGCTTCCGCTGGATTCCATTTTGTCACTCCTCCCATACAATCCATATGTGGAGAGTTTTTAGGTGGGTACTGAGGAGATAACGATTATGGTATTTCTTGTGTGCTGATGACAAAACTCATATTTCCATTTCATCTGACTTAGTCAGTATGAGTGAGTGACTTGTCTACTGCCTAACAGAATGGGGCCTAAATAAGGGTTAGGGCTCAGTATGGATAAGACTGAGGTGATGTTTGGTGGCTGGGAGAAGAAATTGGGAGAACTGGGATATTTCAGTTTCCTTGATTAAGTATATCTGGCATTTGTAATATAGGTTCACAAACTTGAGAGTCCTATATGAGTCTCATCTGAGTTTTGAATAGCTAAGCAACAGAAATAACCAACAACACTTTTTGACATCTGGGTATGAGCAAGTCTGATCCTCACTGCTACCTGGAAAGTTTGGGTTCCCAGATGCAGAGCATATTGGAAAGTGTGGGTGAAGAAGAGGTGCTGTCTACTACTCAGGAGCTCAGATACCACAGTGATAGATTAAATGGTTCACACATAATAGGTACTGAAAAGGAGGATCCCTTGATACCATTTGTATCAACAGTTGCCACCCCAGAAGTCAATACTCCCCACATTCTACCTGCACAGTAATAAATAAGGAATGCTCATAAGAAAAAGGTTACTATTATTCTGGGGTGTGTTAACAGGAGTATTGTACATAAGATAAGGGAACGTAACTGTCCCATTCTACTCGGCATTGGTGAGTACTCACAGCTGGGGTACTGGAGTATCTAGTTCCGGGCACTACACTTTAAGAAAGATGGGGACAAATTGTTCTCCTCTGGACTCTGTCCAATGATAAAAAGTTTGGAAAACCTGAGGTATAAGGAAAGGTTAAAAAAACTGGACATCTTTAGTTTGGAAAAAAGAAGATTGAGTGGGTACCCGGTACAAGTCTTCAAATATATTAAGGGCTGTTATAACAAGGATTGTGATGAATTGTTCTCCATGTCCTCCGTAGGCAGGACAAGAAATAATAGGTTTACTCTGCAGCAAGGGAGATTTTAGATTAGATATTAAGAAAAATTGTCTAACTATAAGGGTAGTTAAGCACTGGAATAGGCTTTCAAAAGAGGTTGTGGAATCCCCATCATTGGAGACTTTTAAGAACAGGTTGGACAAACACTTGTCAGGGATGATCTAGGTTTACTTGGCCCTGCCTCAGCGCTGGGGGCTGGACTAGGTGACCTCTCACAGTCCCTTCCAGCCCTACATTTCTATGATTCTATGCCCCTCGTAGGCATGTCTACCATCCAATACATTGCAGCCATATTACTGCTTATAACAATATTTTCTGCACCTTAACAGGATCCAAAGCTCTCAGTGGAAGGGAAAACACATAAAACACATGGTAATAGAAGACCATACATCCAACAAAGGGTGACTGACAAACAATGCCTTACCCTCTCAAAATGTGGTATGCTGTGGCAGGAGATAAGTAGCCAGACAAACACTACATATTCAGCAGTGGAGCCACAAAGGTTGTGATACCCATTCTCTTGATATCGTGCAACTTAGGGACTGATACCAGGCCCTGCAGGACACACATCTGAGTGAGTACAGAGTGTGAGGGACTGCAGGCCTCAATCCCAGGCCCATGGGTCTCAGGCAATGCTCAGGGCACGACCAACACCAAGCAGCTCACCTGAGCCACCAGAGAAGGGAACCAGTGAAGTGCTAGCTTGCAGATAGCCTTACCCCCAAAGCTCCTGATTGGGGGAGGTGTGGTACATCCAGTACTTCTAATTGTCTGAGGAGCTCCGTATAAACCAGGAAGTTGTCTGAGCAACTAGGGGAATCTCAGGCGGGCTGCTACTATGGATCCTTCTGGCTTACCTGATCCTTGAGTCCTGTATTCCCACCTGATTCTAGTTCCCAACTCCCCATCTGCTCCTAGTTCCTGACCCTTGTCTATTCCCAATTCCTGCTTTCCTCCTGCCTTACTCCAGGTCCTTGCTCCTGTGCCTTACCCCTGATGCCCTTGACCTTTGGCTTGGCACCTGACTCGGTCTCAGACTCTGATCCCTGCCTTGGCACTGGACTCTGTCTCCAGCTCTAATCTTCGGTTTGGTATCTCATGCTATCTTCGGGTCTGACCTTTGGCTCCAACGACTAGGCCTGACCACTCACGAACTGGTCATTACCCAAAGCACAGAACAGTGACAGAGAAAATAAGGGCTGCATGGACAGAAAGCAAGATATACAGAGGTGGAACTCCTGTTAGAAAGCATGGACCAAAAGGCACAGGAACTACAAAATGCTCTGATCATCACCGAAACATGAGCAAGTCATGACATGTCATAAATAATAAAGACATGCCTGTAATCACATCATAACAGGTCATAGAGAGCCATACCATGCACAGACATATCATAGCAACAAGTATACCCTGAAGAAACATAAGCAGGCCGCTACGTTTCCTCACAGCATCCACTGTACAGAGGCAAAAGACTGTTCCCAGTAACATGAAAATACCACAATGCTTGTGGAAACCAGATGTGTGGCATGGATAGAGATACTGAAATCAAAAGACTGTAAGGCTCAGCACCCTCGATTACCAGTTAGCTCTCCACTCCATTCTACCTTCCATTGGCACACACTGGGGCAGCTGTGTGCGGCAGCCAGGGATCTGCTGCATCAAATCAGCAGTTTTAGTGGGAGGGGGAAAAATGGGAGGAAGTTCAATGCATATTACTGTATCCAAAGACAAATGGGAAAGTTGACAATATGACTCTTTTGCATAGTTATTTAATAAATGTCTAATTGTTAAGCTGTTTCCTGGTTTGAGCGAGCAGCTTGCTGACTCACAGCTGAACAACAACCTGGCACTAGGGTCTTCCATGTTTGCTGATTTATTCCATGCCACTCCTCGAAGTGCTCACAGTGCCTGTGTTTCACATCATCCCCTGCCACCAGCATCACACTACTTACCACCTTAACATGGCACTGATACACAACTGGAACAAACAAAGGTAAAAATAGAGGAAGCAATACTAACACAGGCAATTCCAACCACATGTATTCACGGCTGTGAGCCGTAAATCAAACACCAGTTGCTGGGCATAGATAGGGATTCTCATAGGAATTGGCAACTTGCTGCAGCAGACGGGCCTGCTGAGAGAAGAAAAGGTTTTTTTTAACCAACCTCAATCTTCCTCCAGTCTGAAGAAACTAGTCTTGTGGTTATCATTTAGCCAGTTGTCTAGCTGCACAACTGCACTGACAGGCAAAGCAAGAGTCTGCAGACCTTCATGGAAACAGGCTCATCCCTTCCACAGTGCCAGGTAACTGTCAGCCACCATAAATTTAGAGAGCTCAAAGAAAACATTTTAAACACTTGATTATAAAATATCGCTTGTAGACCAGGAGATATTGAAATTAATCATATAATCAAGTCCCATCTACACTAGGAATCCAAGAGAAAGATCATGTATAATAGCACACTGTCTGTACTGATCCCCTTCCACACCTGGGAAGGCTGGGAAATTTGTTAGACCATAACCACCATTTCATTGTAATGTTCCTTTGGAAAGAATATGTCTCTGAACAACAGTGAAAGGGCCGAAAAGCTTTGTGGGAATTACTGAAAAGAGATTTTGAAGGAGATAAAGTGCTGTACTGAAGGTCCCTAAAGAAGCTTTTTGTTCATTATGGTGTCATCTCTTGACGTTGCAATGCAAAATTAACCCTAGAAAAAACAACTCAAAAAAGCCAAACCTCTGGTACTTCACTGGCACCAGAGGAGAAATTCAAAACCACAAAGATCAGCTATGTCAGTTGTGCTGCACAGGGAGAAGTAAAAACCTCTCCTATCTTCCACTCCAGCCATTGCTTTGAAAGGTGATAAAAGATACCTAAAAGACCAGATAACAGACTGGAATGTGACAATAAGAAATCAACAAAATCCTCATGCAATGACAAAGGACTCATGCAATGACAAAGGACTCAAATGGCACTTTCTTCCTAATCGTAATTTGAAAATAAACTGACTACTCCGCAAAACTGAACACAATAGCACACTGTTCACATAAGATCACATTTGAAATAGACAAATCCCACAGACGAACAGTTATGGCATATATTTATGAAGAATAAACCTCAGATACATCCCATATAAAATAGCCATAACATAAACAAATATGAAAAGATAAATTATATACTGTTGTGCTTTAGATGAAAATCTCACTATAGGAATCAGTCTTTGACTGAAGCTCAGAAAGAAGAAAAGCTCGGGAACACACTGGGTAATACTGTACCTCAAAGCAGCACGCTGGAACCCCCATATTCATCACCGTCATGTAAATTATATGTTTTGTACAAGGTATGCCATGTAAAATATCATATGAAAGGTCATGATTTGATGAAACCCATTGTTTTCAAAAAATGTGTATCGTTAGTGTGTATCAAGTTATGAGATTCTGCTATATGGTTGGTTTCAGAGTAACAGCCGTGTTAGTCTGTATTCGCAAAAAGAAAAGGAGTACTTGTGGCACCTTAGAGACTAACCAATTTATTTGAGCATAAGCTTTCGTGAGCTACAGCTCACTTCATCGGATGTTGAACATCCACATCCGATGAAGTGAGCTGTAGCTCACGAAAGCTTATGCTCAAATAAATTGGTTAGTCTCTAAGGTGCCACAAGTACTCCTTTTCTTTTTGCTATACGGTTGTTACTGAAATATGCTGTAAATTTGCTAGGGACATACAAAGGAAGCAAACCACACCCAGGACAGTGTTCAATGACCATGAATCAGCAGAAGAGTTGTCAACAAGGGATTTACAATACTGTAAGAGGGCTGCCCAAGCACCACTCAGTGGGGACCGCTCAACTCTATGACTCCGTTGCGCAAGACCACACCAGGAGGATTGCTCAACCCTGTGACTCAGCAAAGCCCATCAGGATATGTCTGGGCTAATATTTTCCAGGCACATGGACTACAGGTATAAAATAAGGGACAGTAGCATCATGCCTTTGGCTTTTCTCCTCTCCCACCTACACTGTAAACAACAAGAACACTCAGAAAACAAAGACTTGAACTGAGGAGACTGGTCCCAGGTTTGAGAGAGCGAGAGAGAGGCCTGTGTATTAAGAACTGTAACATCCAATGGGATGAGAAAACTACTAGATCTAAATACTGACTAGTGTAATAAGGTTTAAGATTTAGATTGCGTGCTTATCTTCTTTTTTCTTTGGTAACTATTTCTGACCTTTTATGCTACCACTTATAATCACTTAAAATCTATCTTTCTGTAGTTAATAAATATGTTTTATATTTTACCTAAGACTGTGTGTTTTTGTTGAAGCGCTTGGGAAATCTCAGCTCAGTTTACAAAGGCTTGTACATGTCCTCTCCACACTGAGGGAGGGATGGACTGGGTAATAAACTTACACTGGTCAGGCTTCTGACCAGGGAAAGACAGTACAGCTCTGAGGTGCAAGGCGGGAGACCTGGGGGAACTGGCTGGTACCTTTCTCTGTGTGATTCATGAGTGGCTTTGGGAGCATTCATGCAATCTAGCTGGATGTGGGTCCCTACATGCTGTTGTGCTGAGTGATAGCAGCACCTAGAGGGGTTTGCTGCTTGTCACTAGCAAAGCATTGTGAGAGACAGCCCAGGCTGGAGAGTTAAGGGGGCACAGCGGTAGCCCAGTTCCAGGTTGTACCCTAGGGATCCCATCACACACACTTTGAGAGAAAAAAAAATTCCTCCCTCATCCACTTGCTAGATCCTGTTTAGCATTTATTCCTCTCAGATACCCAGAGGATGAGTGTCTTAATAAAAAGCTAGACAGACAGATATCCAGACAGTAAAATAAAAAAACAGAGGCACTGTAAAAGATTTAATCTATGAGCCACCAAGTACACCTCTACCCCGATATAACGTGACCTGATATAACACGAATTCGGATATAACATGGTAAAGCAGCGCTCTGGTGGGCGGGGCTGCACACTCCAGAGGATCAGCGCGTCAGCGTGTCTGGCTCCAGCACGCTGCTCTGAATGGCGTGTTATGGGTGCCGGGCCAGGGCTGAGGGGTTGGATAAGGGGCAGAGAGTCTCGGGAGGCAGTCAGGGGACAGGGAGCAGTGGGGGTTGGATGGTTCGGAGGTTCTGGGGGCGGGGCGGTCAGCGGACAGGGGCGTTGGATAAGGCATGGGAGTCTCAGCTTTCCTCCTCCTCCTCCGTATAATCAGATTAACACCACACGGGTTCCACTCCATGAGTCGCTATCACTGATTCAGAGACAGGGGACTGCAGCACAGCAAGCCGGCGGCACTTCCCCAGCTCGCTCTCTGGCTCAGACACTAATACCCATGTTTTCGAGGCGGGGGAGGGAGGCTGCACTGGCTGTGGCTAGCGTGCCTCCCTTGCCCCCTCCCCTTTACAACAGCCGCTTCTCTGCTGCTGCCTGACACTCACTGCGGCTCCGCGAACCGCATCCATCCCTAGCAGCAGTGGCAAAGCCAGTGGGCTGGCAGCAGAGCACGACCCGATCCCGCCACCGCACTGCCCCGTGCCACAGCCGTTCACAGCAACTGCTGCAAGCCAGCAGCCCCACAACAAGTGGCACAGTCCGGCCATGAAAACGGCTCCAGAAGCTCCATGACGCCCAGAGCTCCCTGTCAGCCTGGCCCGGGGCACCGCACACCCGCTGTCACCCCCAAGAGGCGCCCACAGAAAATGCTTTTGCTCGAGGCCAAAAGCAAGTTCAACATAACGCGGTTTCACGTATAACGCGGTAAGATTTTTTGGCTCCCGAGGACGTGTTATATCAGGGTAGAGGTGTATGGCACTTTGCCTTGATCTCAGCTGTATCATCAGGGATGAGTGCAAAAGTAGATATTGTCTCTAAGAGACATACATATTTGTTTCCAAACAATAATCAGTTCTTTTTACAAATGAATCCTATTACTAACAAGAGGATGCAAGAAGTAGATGTTGCATATAAAACATTACCGCAAAGTACCCATCAGAAACAACGCCCACCCTCTGACCAGTCAGCATGTGTCATAAACTAGCAAGACTTGGGAGGGTAATTTCAATTAAGTCATGAATACTGATGCTCACAAGCAGAGATATTTGGATTATTTAGTGTGAATAATATTCACTTTGAATTTAGGTCTTTTTCTTGTTTGCAAACTAAATTTGATTTTTACAAATCTATTTGCAATGGGTAATTACTTAATGAATTGTTCATGTGAACAAATTTCAGCTGATAGGCGTGCTTGTGAATGATTTACCTTGACTATTCATTAATCGAGGTGCATGATTGGTTACCAAAATCGTATTGTATTGTTTTGCTCCGCTCCCTGATTGGGTGACTGAAACATTTTAAGCAAGAAAGTGATGAACAATGAATAGGAATAAAATGATAACTGTACTTGTTTACACACAAATAACCTTGTTGCATGTGAAAATAAGCATTCATGTAAGGGGATAAACATTAATGCGAACAAAAATCCATTGTGTGAATGCTTTCAAATAATGAAGGTGCGAGACCTGGATTCAACAGCTGTTTGGAATTTAAATGAATGTTCGCTAAGGCTATTTCTACACTTAGAAGCTTAAAACAATGTGCCTTTGTTGCGTTATGCCAACAGGAGAGAGCTCTCCCATTGACATAATAAAACCAGCTCAACAAGCAGTGCTAGTTATGTCAGCAGGAAAGCATCTCCTGCCGACATAGTGCTGTGGACACGAGCACTTATGCCGGTAAAAGGTATGTTTTATTCATATCCGAGCAACAAAAGTTTTGCTTATGTATGTGCCAGTGTAGACATGGCGTAACCACTGTTTTGCTGTCACTGGCAGCTCTACTCACAAGCATCAGTTGCCTGACTTAGGCTGTAATGGCTTCACTAGGAGAATATATACAGAGCAAGAAAATTGCACGTAGGGACTTTTCTATGCAGACCAAGAATACAGAATTGCTTATCACTGTGGCAGTGCCAATGGCTTTCTGATTCCGAAAGAATCCTGTGGCCATGACTCCCGGGGGGTGCAGACATTAACCAGGGTGGTTGCAACTAACTGCCAAGGATAAACCATGACTCTGTGTGTTTGACTTGTCAGATCCCCTTGAAACTCCTCAGAGGTCCAGTTTGAGTGTCAAGCCTGTTAATCTGAAAAACTACCTCCAGAAGCCTGATCTTAAAGCTAATCTTTGGCCTGTAATTTCTGAGTGGGCATGTGGAAGGGCACTCCAGGGCAATGGTCGGGGTCTTTGCCAGCCAAGAAACCTAAAGGATGCCTCCTTTCTGTGCATCTGTCTTCTGTGCCTCATATTGACCCATATGTACACAGAAAATATGCTGCTGTGAGATCTAGTCTCTATATGTCACATCTTTGTTAAATATTCAGGGTAATGAGTCAATGCATAGCAGCTGGTATCAGCTGCTCCCCTAGTGAAGGGACTTATGGGAACAATTTCAGGTGCACATTTAAGTCTCCATATACCATTTTCATCAGCTGGATTCCACTGAGAAATCTACAGAGGATGCATTTTATTGGCCTTACCTTTCTCCTCATATACCCTCGGTCCAGGCAGAAATTTGTGTCTATGTGCTCAGTGGGTGCAAACACCATTTGCGCTTTGCTTCTTCAGGCTCAGCTGCCCTATTTAACAGCACAAACCCTATCAACATTTGCCCTGAAATGTACTACTGTGAAAAGTATTATTGAATTTTTCTTATGTAGTGGAAATTCTATTACTACTACTTGGGGAGGGTGTGAGGAGGGAGGACTATTTGCAGTTTCTCTGCCAGGCGCTGATGACAGTAACAAGGGCCAGGTTCTATAAGTCTAGGGGACCCTTTCTAATAAATTAAATGGGTGGCGCAAGTCCTCACAAACGCCATACTTCCACTTTCAGCTCTAACCAACTAAAATTTTATCTCCCTGGTCACATATGTTTCCAGGAGTTTCTTCCCCATTCTCAAGCGCACTCTTGTCCTCTATGATATGAAACCACAAAAAAAGTTTATTCGGAAAAACACAGCCATATATTTAAATAAAATAAAATTACAAATCCCAAACAATGTATGAGAGAGTTACACCCAGCCCCACTGTCTTAATTAATTTGCCCTACTAGTCAAGGACCAAGAACTCAGTTCCTACCCACCTAATTCTCATTCACGAACCCAATTAGATATCATGGTGGTCAAGTATCCACCAGGAGACTCTCTCTGCCTGTATGCTTCAGTCCAGCAAAGCAAGCAATACCAATTAGGTCCTGCAGAGTTAAATCTGTGCCACTGTCAGACCAGTCCTGCAGAATCTGCTCTGCTGGCCAGGTCCTGCAAAGTCTGGTCTACACAGAGTTCCAGATCTCCTGGTTCTTTTGACAATGCCCCTGGCATCTCAGAGTCCTTCAGCTCTTACTCCTCTTTTTTTTTAATTTTGGGGCTCTGTTACCAGAATCCACTACCTTTTAGCGCAGGGTGGCTTGCTCTGCCCCAAGAAGTATCTCTTATAATTTCTCCCTCATTATATGCACCATCTAATATAATTTCAAAACCACAACACAACCAAATTCCACATAAAGCACCACACAGAAATGCATTGTAGTGAAGTAATAACATGTAAATCAAGCCTACCAGAGCTATGTTTCCCCCTTTCACCCACAAGGGGAAGCAGAGAGTTCCATCTCTCCAAGCCTTCTAGTGCTGGAACTTACATCTGCATAGCATAGTGCCAAATCCTTCTCACATGCTTTTCCTGGGATCATTGACATCAATGGGACTAGTTGCATGAGATAGAAATTATGGCCAATATTCTGCTTGTCTAAGGGCTTTTTAAAGTGACCTTTCCTTTGTACTTATATGTGTGGTGTTTGGCCTCTAAGCTTAGCAAAAGGTGTTTTGTCTATGGTAGAGGTAAGGACAATCAAAGAAAGTGGCTAAGAGGAACTAGGGTAAAGGTGAATTTAAAATGTAGCCCATAGCTTGAAGTATGGACAGATCTAAATTTATGATCGCATTGTTTAGAGCAGTGGTTCTCAACCCACGGCCCATGTGACATCCTCAGGGCCATACAGGTAGTATACATATTGTGTGGATGCCGCCCACATAACACAGAGAGAGCTGCATATGTGACCCACAATGGTAAATAGGTTGAGAACCACTGATTTAGAGGTTAACGGCACAGCAGAAGCATAAAACAATCAAGTTCCTCCCATATTCTAGCCTCCTGTTCCTGGATTTTTATTTGTAGGCTATTCTCCACATTTCTTCTATATTAATAAGTAGTTAAAATTGTTCCTTTCAACATGGATTTCCTTGCAATTGTCTACATTTTATTTAATCTCCAAAGGAGTACAGTTCCAAGGAGTTTAGAGATTAACACAGGAGCCTAACCTGTATTACAACAATGCTTCCACTTTTTACTGCTCCCAGGAACTTCTTGGCCAATAAAAGCACAACTCACATGGGACGCTATCCTAATCATGTGCATAAACCATAAGAAAATTAATGCAATGCAAGAAAAAGCAGGAGAAAGATGGAAAATGAGTTATATTACATAATGTACGCAAATGTTCCCAGAATCAATGGTAGTCAAGACTCACTGCATCCATCATATCAATTCTAAGGCAAAAATCAAAGGAATATAAAGGGAGGACATTAAGGCATGGTTACAGTTCAGGAATGCCTATTAATCCTCTCTGTACAGAATTTTCAGCTCCAAACAACTACTGAGCAAAACCAAGCTTCAGATAACAAGACCATCGTAAGTCCTATTGTTTTACATGGATGTGAGACCTGGGCACTTACTGGGAGAGAAAAAAAAAGACCATTAAATACCTTTGAAAATAAGGAGCTGAGTTGAATTTTGGAGTCAGTAAGAGAAAATGATGTGTGGAGAAGATCTAATAGGGAACTATGGGAGGTCTATGGTGAACTAAAGTATAGCGTTTGTAGTGAAATCCCATTGACTTCAGTGGGCAGATCATTTAGTCAGGATGACAGAAGACACTGCAGCTAAGCATCTCTTGGCAGGACAGCCTTGTAGTGTCTGACCTCTTGGCTGACCAAGGAGATATTGGGAGGGATGGAGGGATATTAATGTGAATTACCATCAGAGAGAAAAATATGCTCCTGAAAGAAAAAGGTGGGGATAAGTAGCCAAGAACCTGCACTGTCTAGAGAGTCAGGGAGTAAGTAAGTATATAAACCCTCATGCTTCAGGACATAAAATTACTTTCACTGATAGAGATGGAAGCTTTCCCTACAGAAGTTTTTTCCATAACTATCCATGGTGAAGTTTCTTGCATATGGTGGGTAAGGTGGGAACACAAGGGGTGTCATTTTCCTGAAGGAAAGCTCACATTTCAAAAGTTTGGGAAATGTTGTAATACCTTAACCACTAAGGGCAAAAAAAAAGAAACTGAATACCTGCATAATAAATTTAGGAGAGCTGAATTGGAAACAATGAGTTTAATGAATTTATTATTTTCTTTTGGGGAATGATACACAGAGTAAAACATTTTGTCTTCACGTATATAATTTTGATAAACTTCTATATAATAGAAGAAGTTTTAACAGCTGTTTCACACAGAACAAATACATTTTCTCCTCTTCAGACTTGAACAGTTAATGCAGAAAATTGCTGAAAAGCCGTAGCCTGGCAGCAAGTTGCACTGTCTGTTCTGAACTTACATTAGTTTTCTCTTTCTTTACATTACCATCATAATCCTGCATAACACAGATGTAGTGACAGGCAATGTGAGATGAACACTCTCATTATTTTCAGTAGATAAAATTGTTGCTTCTATTTCTAGAGATAAAAAGACTCATGCCAAACTGGCACAATTCCATTACAGCTGTAAAGCTGCCTCTTGTTATACAGGAATCACTTACATCTTGTATTTTTCTAAATATGTTCTGAGATACTTAATAGCCCCATATAAGCTCACCTTATCACTTATCATGCTTGTGTTATACAAGATGCATGAAGCTAGTACATATCATTACTAGACTCTGTCTTGTTTTAAATTGACTTTGCTTTGCATGTATTGCTATGCAACATATTATTTTCAATAAGAAAGTCTTCTATGATTAATTATATTGTTCCCATATAAGGGAACACATTAATATGTATGCATTTTATAATCCATTTACTAATCCATCTGCTTTATTAATAATGTTAATATTTCTCTTTTATAATGAAACAGATACTTATATCATCTCCCCATATTCATTTCAATTAATCAAACTAATATGTAGAGCCTACTTTAAATCACTCTTGGAACTCACTGTGTTGTCATCAAAATGAATTTACTATTAAATATTTAATCCCCTGCAAATTATCTACGTCACTATAACTTGTAATAGGTTAATACTACATATGATGCACATCAAAGGAGAAGACATGCCTCACTCAATACCGTAAAATTAATCAAGACTTCTGATCTCTGGTAAAACAAAGTGCACAGATAATATTTAAAGGAAAAGAAACACATTCAGGTTTGTCATTTGTTCTATTTTCTTGGAACAATCAGGAGACAAACAGAAACACCAGTTTAAAAGCAAAGAAAGGTTAAGAGTAATACAGAACAGTAGTGCTATTTTGCCTATACTGAATACCAGTTAACAACAAAAAAACAAAATATGTGAAGACTGTAAAACTGTTCTGAAAACAGTTTCTTAAATGAACAAATATCCAGCTTCTTCTCCCAAGGATAAAATAATATTGTGGCAAAGAGAAGAATTAATTCTTTATAAAATGAAACCTCTAGTAATGTTAATACATATTTTAAGACAATTATAGTTACACTAATTATTTTGAAAAGATGAAAAAAAGAGGGTTTTTTTATTGAACCAATAGCCTGAAGAGCGTTCACTTATCATGGTTTAGCAAAATTTCATCACGGTGAAAAAAATTAAAGTATTGATTTATACAAAATATGTGAATAAAAGCGATTAAACGATGGTTGACTTTTGAGATGTAATACGTTTAAACTGTTTTCCTTTTATGGGGGGAAAAAGAAGGTATCTTACATTTTAACAGAATATCAGAGACAACTCAACTGCTTTCAACAATCAACATACAAACTATAAAAAGGAGTGCAACTTCATTAAACATTTTGCAAGAAAAAGAATAAGCAAAATGTAATATTTTATTTATACATAGTGAACTCAAGCAGAGAAACTATTAATAAGGTCAGGGCCTGGATCCTGGTCCCATTGAAGTCAATGCCCCTGATTTCAGTGGAAAGTACGATTAGAACTCAAGATGCAGCTCTAATGTCTAAGACCCAGACATCAGTTATTACCTTCTGCCTATTCCTCCTCCCACACATACACTTCTTCCAAGGCTATTGAGCTCTTTTCCACAAACCTGGTGAATGCCTGGCAGCAGCTAACAGAACTCTGGATAAGAAACTATAGATCTATAGTTCATCCAGAATATCTGAATCATTAGGTAACTTTAAAACTAATGGCAATATACTGTAGTTTTATTCAGTATTTCTCCCATTGTCATTATTAAGGGGTAGATATTTTTAGCCAAGAAAAACCAAATCCATCTGTAGCAGTGGGTTTCCAAGGAGACAGAATAATTTAAATACAAGATCTCAGTTTTCATCAACTCTTCTTGGTTACTGGAGCTACATTCAGTTGAAACTCTCATGTTAAAAAAAATATTATTCTGAATGTGTGTGGGATCAGACTGTACAGGCTTAAGATTGTACTTTAAATAGTTTGTCAATCTATAACTTCAGGTACCTGTAATCATTTGTTTTTCAGAGCTCTCTCTAAATATATTTAACAGAAAGTACTAAATTCCTCACAATAAATCAAAATAAAGTTAAAAAATACATGGGAAAAATTTATTTTAAAATATGTAGATGATAATGGTAGATTCAATTTATTATTTCATTTTTTATCAACACTGGTTGGTAAATAGTTTATGTATGTAACATTTCTACTCACATTCAGGTATAACGTGCAGATATGGAAAACGTTGTTCAGTCTTTTGATAGAATATTTGTTGTTCCTTTATTTTGTTAGAAGCCTTATTCCTTCAGGGTTTTTTAAAAAAATTCTGATAATCATCAGCCCTTGCATTAGTGTCCATTCTCTGGAGGGAAATCCTGGAGGCAAGGGCACTAGATTGGATGCTTTCAGCTGGGAAGGGAGGCACAGAATTGGAGAGAGAGCAAAGCCCTCTGCCCTTACACCATTTGATGCTCACTGGGAAGGTTATTGTCCATCCACACTTTTTTTTTTTGCTGTAAGAATCTGGGGCATGATCCCATTGAACTCAATAGGAGATGGATCAGACCCTTATTTTTTGTTTTTATTTTTCCATTTTATTGCAATTAAACAGTTTGTTCACCCCTCTATTGTCTTAGCAGAGAAAAGGAGGCTGGGGATGATTTTATAAAACAAAGTATTATAAATTTTCCCACACACTTCTGCACTTGAGGCAGAAAGCACCTTTCCTATTTCCATAGTTCAACTTCATTGTTGCATAAATGGACTGTGGTACTTAGAGATTAAGTATCTATTTTGTATTTACAGCTACCATAGTTTTTTTTGTTTGACGGAACAATATTGTATTGTTATACAGAGATTAATGTTTTTTTAATTAGATCTATTTGATGATGAAACTTGCAATATTACTTCAATTCAACCTAATTTAGAAGTGTTCAAAATGTACAGTAATATGTAACAGAAATTAATGTTTTAGAAATAAAAATATCCAATGCATACTGTTAAAAAAAAGTAGTGCTTAAATAACCTCTTCCAGAAGAACTGTGTTCATATAGCCATAACTGTCCGTTAATTTACATATTAAAGTATTTTCTAATAATGTATTAACTTTTGGAAATTCCAGGAAATTTCCAGCATCAAATGAGAAAGTGGTAGCCCTTCAAATAGGTCTGTTTCACTTAGATAAATACAGTTACTTCAGTAGCTACACTTGTCCCTTCTACTTTCCTAGAACTGCTATACCCAATATCTTGAATAATATAAATACTATGATTATCTAGCTGCAAACATTTAATTAATTATCTAAGGCAACTGGTAAATTAAATTCCATCACTAAGTTGCTCTGAAAAATACAAAATCTTCTAAAATAATGAACTTTTAAAATAATAATAAATAATAATAATAATAATGAATCATCACATTGAGCCATATCTTGCTAACAATTTTTAGTCACAACTCATTGATTTTAGGGGATTTTATGCTTAAAAACGGATAGTAAATATCACATATATTGCCTATGTATAAAATATCATGCTGGAATATATCAGCAGAAATAGAAAGAGCTAATGGGTGAAATCCTAGTGTCATTGAAGTCAGTGGCAAAGCTTCCATTAACTTCAGTGGGGCCTAGGATAATCAGATGTCCCGATTTTATAGGGACAGTCCCAATTCTTGCGTCTTTTTCTTCTATAGGCTCCTATTACCCCCACTCACACTTGCTGTCTGGTCACCCTAGTGGGGCCAGTATTTCACTCCATAGATTAAACAAATAGAACTATCTAGGTAGGTGTATGATCCCAATTGTAACGATCTTGGAGTTCATTAAATAACAAACCAGTGAATGAAAAAGGAATAAATAATCAAACAAACAAACTGGAGAGCTTCTGTAGTGTGCTGCTGCAAACAGTCATGCAGTGTTCCCAACCCCCACCTCCAGAGCACATCTCCAAATTCCCACACTCACAACACTGTTCCTTATGAGGGAGCATCTCCAAATCACAATCTTTCATAAACATATTTCTATATCCATCATTAAAATCTAGGCAGAACTGCTGAAGCAGTGGCTGTTTGCTACAGTCCGTCCTAATGTTTGCGGATTAGGGATCTCCTGATAAAGTACACACAGTTTGTATGAGATTTACTATATGATTTAAGAATTTTTTTCAGCTTGATATACTTTCTTATACAAAAACTATTATACTATTATTCAAAGATGGTCCAGAAGATTACAGTAACATTATTGCAAGCTGTGATGTTTTGAACTATTATTGTAGAATACTGTGTTTTTGTTTTGTAAGGGTAACTGAAAGATATACATCATACTTTGTCTTACAAAAATTAGTTTATTACAGATATGCAAATTACATTCAGTCATTCAAAATCTACAAGTCCTCCGAATGTCCACAAAAATAATTAAACTGTAAAAGTTGCTTTTGGAGTGCATTCATACTATATACAACTCAATTAGCACACTAAATAAAAGTGGCGTGTTTGCTGAAGTCTTTTTTTTTTTTTAACCTATGTCTAAAGAATCTTTTTAGATTTTCCTACACCATATTATTGCTCTTTCCATGTATTACATTGTCCAGCAATAAGTGCTTCTTACTGCACAAAGACCTCCTGGTTACTGAACAGCTTCAGCTGAGACTGACAGCTCGTGCTATCACATGAGAAAGTTGTCGGAGAGAGTCAGACGTGCAACTGATTTCACAGTCTGTGGATCTCTTATCAGATGAGACCTTTTATGAGGGAGCAATACCGAAGCTGCTTCAAAGTCATTAATGCTGTACAAATTACAGAGGTGCTTTCACAAGGATTTTAATAGAACAGAAAATATTGGAGTCAGGCCTCCAAACAGCTATTCAGAAAAGGATTTTTTCCCCTTACCTGTAAATTTGGTTTCTGTATTTCAGCTCCGTCAGTGCAGACTGAAAGGTTTACTCCTAATGTTACCAACCGTCAGGCAGCGGTCAACCAGTAACTGAGACCTAGCATGCCCTACAACATGCTCTCTTCTTTACTTCCCATTCCCTGCCCCCATCTCCATACTAGCAAAATTATGGGAAAACATAACAAGAGGAGAAAAGAGGAGCACATACAGAAAACAGATTTAATAAGCTAACCAGTTCTGCACTACGAGATGGCAACATAAAATAGAAAGGAAAAAAAATTCCCCATTAGTAACCTCCAATTTTACCAGTGAATAGCAATCCCCTCTGCCCTTTCGCCCCTTAGACTGAGTGGGGGAAAAGGGACAGCAATCTGAATATGCTTACTGCTTATCCACCTTCTTAAACACCAGCTCATTTTTTTCAGTTTTTCAGTGCAAAATGCTGCTGTATATTTAAGAACCTGCTTTGAATAGAGAGACAATTTTGAGACTGTGCAGAGAGGGAGGATCACAAATATCCAATCAAATTAGATTTAATTAAGAGTCTGGCATTAATTTCCTACTACTTTCCAAGGAACAAAAATTAATGATGGACTATAAAGGCCAAGATGGCATGGTGACAGGTGCACTAAAGTGATAGAGGAAATGCGGCGGGGGGGGAGCAGAGGGAGGGGAATGCAGGGGAATGGATGGTTTCAAATCTGTAGTTCATTTGTGTTTCATATCAAAATGGTAGCTTCCCAGTTTGCACAGATTCCATTTTAATCTCCAATAGCCCTAAGGATACTTTTGCTCATATGCTGATACAGCTGAAGAATATTTAGCCTATCATACTTTGTGAAAGCACACTAGGGTTTCAAGGTTTCAATCAATGCTTGGATGCCACAGTGATAGGCTCCCTAGAAATACAAGGGAGAGAGACAAGAATTGCTAGACATCTCCTGAATGGATGCCTGTCCTTGCAGCCCAAGATGCAGCTGGTGCTTTCATATTATTTATCTGCATAATTGTAGTGTCTACGAGTCCCAGTCCTGGGCAAAGATCCCATTTTGTTAGGCACTGTACAAACACAAAATAAAGAGGGTCCCAGAGAGCTCACAATCTAAGTAAGAATTCATAAAATGATTGTACCAGGATCTTCCTCTAACCTGCGCACCTTCATTAGCCCGTTAGATCCATTTGTGGTCTCTCTCAATAATTTTCAGTTCACAGAAATTTCGGTCCTGATTCTGATCTTTCTTATTCCTGTATAAATCAGGTGTCAACTCAACTGAAGGCAACAGTATTAAACTGGCTTTACACTAGTGTAAGGGAGAAGAGAATCAGGCCCAAGGCTTCAGTCTTAGGCCATGTCTACACGACAAAGTTATGTTGATACACGGCTTCTGCAGTTAATTGTTTGCATGCCTACTTGGCTCCTTGGGTCGGTGGTGTACTCGCTTGTATCAATGCGAAGGGCAGTGCATTATGGGTAGGTATCCCACTGTTCAACTTGTCATCATCCAGTGCAGGGTCTTCCCGGAAGTTTTCGCATTGCCTGATGTGGACGACACAAGTCGCGTAGGGAGCACGGGGTCAACTTCCCAAAATGCAGTGTTCTCCATCCCATAATTTCATCAGCATCCCATAATTTTTGCATATTCTTTTAAAAATCCCACAAACTCACATATCCCTCCTCACTCTCCCCCATCTCTGACAGAAGCATGGAGCCTGCACAGCTCTGCACTACTGTCATGACCACAGCAAGCACAGGGTGCGTGAACCTACAGTATTTGCAGAGCTGCAAGAGGAGCTGCGGGGAACCGGACAATTCCTAGGAGGCCAGACTGCTGTTGGACATAGAAAAAAACAATTCAATGTTGTTGGTGGTGTTCACAAAGCAGATGGAAATGGTGGCATGCTGGTTTTGGGCCCGAGAAACCAGCACTGACTGACTGGTGGGATCGCGTCATAATGCAAGTTTGGGATGATGAGAAGTGGCTGCAGAACTTTCCGATGTGCAAGGCCACATTCTAGGATCTGTGTGCTGAACTCGCTCAAGTGCAGGGACCAAAATGAGAATTGCATGGGCACTTGAGAAGCAAGTAGTGATTGCATTGTGGAAACTTGCAATGCCAGATTACTACCATTCACTCAGGAATCAATTTGGAGTTGGGAAATCCACTGCAGGTACTGCTGCTGTGAAAGCATACAAGGCCATTAATTTACACTGCTAAACATGACTCTGACTCTTGGGAATGTGCAGGATGTAGTGGATGGTTTGTCAGCAGTGGCGTGATAGACAGCACACATATCCCTATTTTGGCACCAGACCACCCTTGCCACAGAGTACATCAATAGAAAAGGCAGCTTTTATGCTGGTGGGTCACTAGGGATGCTTAACCTACATCAACGTGGGCTGATCAGGGAAGGTTCATGACGCACATATATTTAAGAACACAGGACTGTACAGAAAGTTGAAAACAGGGACTTTCTTTCCCGACTGGTAGATTACCATTGGGAATGTTGAAATGCCAATGGTGATCCTGGATCACTTGCTTCCATGGCTCATGAAACTGCACTGGCCACCTTGACAGCAGGTGCTTCAAGTACTGGCTTCAATGAGTGCTTCAAGTACTGGCCCAGCAGGTGCAGAATGACAGTTGAATATGCCTTTGGTCATTTAAAGGGTTGCTGGCATTGCTTATTTACAAGATTGGTCTTCAGTGAGACAAATATCCCAATGGTAATAGTTGCCTGCTGCATCCTGCATAATCTGTGAAGCAAAGGGGTAAAAGTTTCTGCTGGGGTGGAAGTGGAGCGGCTATATCCTGAATTTGAATAGCCAGATACAAGGGCTATCAGAAGAGCTTAAGGCACAACTATACAGCTTAGAGAGGCTTTGAGAGACCATTTTAATAGTGAGCCGGAGTGGTGTGTGTTGCTGTAGTGTGCTCTACCTGGCCTTGCTATTTTGCAGCTTTATGTAAATCTTGTAGTTATTGCTCTGTATGTAGGAATATAACATTGTCAATGCACCTATTAATATTGTTTGTGAATGATGTTATAAGATGGGTGACACAGTGCAACAAGTCATAGTTTGCTGACAACAGCCAGCATATGTTGTGAACTAATAAAGATGAATTATGTTCCAAAATATAGAATTTTATTCTTCAACATGAACCAGCAATTTTTAAAAAACATTTAAAACTTAACAAATTAAGCAAACAGAACCTAGGATGGGGAAAGAACAGTCATGTCCATTTCAGGTACACATGCACCAACCTTGGCTTTCACAGGTCAGTGTATGTGAAGCTGTGATTGTCTTTAACGTCACCTGGTGTGGAGTGGTAAGAGTACTGGCACTGATCTCTGATGGCAAGTGGTATTTTGGGGGCGGGTGTATAGGGAGTTCCCAATATCGAGTTTTCAATGGGCTGCAGAGGCAGGCAAGCAGGGGACTGTTGAATCTGCAGGTCCACCAGAGCCTGCAGCATCTTCGTTTGCTGCCTGAGAAGTACAAGCATGTCCTGTTGCACATCCATCACCTTTTCCTGCGCCTTTCTCCTTTGGGATGGAGTCAGAGTCTCCACCGAGGATGGCACGCTTTTTGTAAAAGCAGCAGGTCTGTGGCTCATCACCGGATCAATTGATGGCTCCCTGGCCTTCTGGCATGCCTGCTGCAGCATCTTTGCTTTCACACGGCACTGCTACGGGCACTTGTCATAGCCATTCTTCTGCAATCTGCCACATGTCCACATTTCTACGGAGTTGTGCCTGCACAGCCTGTTCCCCACAGGCTGTTACGAATTACACCGGAGAGGACACGCACACAACTGCTGCGAATTATACCTTGTAGGACATGCACACAAATGCTACGAATTACACCTGGCAGGACACGCACGCAAATGCTACGAATTACACCTGGCAGGACACGCACGCAAATGCTGCGAATTATACCTGATAGGTCACGCACAGTTTGAATCTAGGCTGAGGCACATAAACAAAGTCCACAACTGCAGAGTTTCCAAAAGACACTAAGTTTATTACGCTTGAGCGTGGTGCCCCCTGCTAGCCAGGAGGGGACCCTGAATACAGATTATACAAAGGTTATATACTTTTTAGCAAAGCATGTTGCCCTTGTGCATCGGAAACCTTAGCCAATAAACAAACCCTTGTCTTATTTACCACCTATTCCTGCTTTGTGCATTTCTCGTGCTATACCAGTATGTTAATCACACAGCATGGTCCTAAAGCCATGCATGAGTAACCTTTATTATTAGGATGGGAGGCCTTACGTTAAGGCCAAGAGACAGGGAGTTAGAGACTGACAAAAACCAGATACTGGGAGTCAAGTCAGGCTGGAGACAAGGAGGAGGATTTTCACAGGGATTCAGTATCTAAGGATCACTCCTCCTGGTGTATGATGTGCTGGCATTTAAACAATGGTGGGCCCCAAACCAAAATGGAGTCACATGTGCTAACTTTTCCTTAACAGTCCTCCCTTTCTTTTTGTACGTCAGTAAGCTATATTGGGGCTGAGTAACCGTGCTGCAGGGTTAGCAACTGCCGACAGCACATATTGCAGCATTGTAGGCATACAAAAAATAACGCAAAAACAATAACAGTAAAAAAAAGTAAATACAAAATACGCCGTCCCCAAGTCCCCACATCCGGTAGCCATGAGGTGAGCCAGTCCCAGACCTTCTGGAATCCGGCGCTGGTAGTGTCGAGGCTGATGTGGTGGAATAGGGCTGCCTGTTGCTTGAGGATGTGGATGTCAGTTTTCACCCTATGGTGCTGATTTACAAATACACAACAGCTTGAGTTGACCAGAGCACAAACCCCGCCCTGATTTGCAAGGAGATAATCCAGTGCTAGGCGGTTTTGCAATGTAGTTTGGGATAGCTGGGTGACTTCAATTTGAAGGGCAGACAGAGCATCTGCAGTAGCATTTACCATTAGTTTTAAAGCAGCTGAAATGTTAACTATAGCTTTTTTTTAGCTTGCTTACTCCCAACCATGGCAGAAACCAACGCACAAAGGCGTGAAAGCCTTTGGGCCGTTGAGAAAGGGGGTTTAAAGGAATATTTTGTCTGTCCCTATATACTAGATTGCGGATCTTTTTCCGGGTTAGGTTCTGGTGTACTGTCATGGCGGGTACTATAGCCCCTAAGGTACATGTACCACAGCATCCTGCTGGGAGAACCTTATAGGCTGTGTGATTGCATAACCAATACCAGCCAGACCCCTTGGGGACTGGCCACAGGGTCCTGGAGTAGGTAGAGGGGCCTTCCGCACCAGAGCTGATTTGGGTGGTGTTTTTGCACCCCACAAAATTTCCTACAAAAACTGTATTTTCTATGCCCTTACGTCGTGACACACATAAAGCATAATTACCCTGGGCCACCATATCAATAGACCATATTTGGATTGTAACATTTCAGTTAAATGTAGTGTTTGCCCATAGCTTAGTTTGGAGTGTTCAATTAAGGGGGATAGGTACCCCTACCAACGGGACCCCCTGACCTAAATATGTGGGGGTATGAATACCAATTCAACACTGCGTTTGATTTATACCGTTTGATAGCGTGGGTTAAATTTAAGAAGCTATTGCCCTTCCATCCTTGTACTGGACTTGGGAATAGGGAGAGGAACCCCCCCAGGCAAACCATACCAATGTCGGCATCCTCCTTTATACCATACAAAAAACACTACCCCCAATGTAAGTCCAATAAACAGGAACACAAAAAGTTCTGGTGGGCTGTGAAGGTTCCAGTAGCTGGAAAGCTTAGTCCATGGGTTGGTTGCGGTGTTCATTTGTGAAGTGGCTTGTCCAATGGCTTGTCAGGGTCAGGTGGGGGTCCCAGCGCCAACTTAACGTAGCTATGATGGATCCCGGAACCTTTACCTGCAAAGGAGTGGTGGCAGATGGTGGGAGCAATGTTTGTGGCTGTAAGGCGTTTTTGGTATTTATACTTGCCTACAAGCACAGGTTTCAGCCTCTGGAATAAACCCACCCCACCACTTTACTTTACATTTTTAAGAATACATCCCGCAACTTTCTCCCTGCCAACGTACAATGCTCCGTCTTTGCCATCAAGGCCAATTTTTAGTGTCTTTTGCAGTCAGGAATCCTTGGATTTTGGTGGTTTTAGCAGAGCAGGCGTCTTTTCTTTTTTTTTTTTGGAACAGTCACGGTTTTGCATTATACAGGGGAGAGGTTACTAGCACGTTACCCTGTAGTGCTTTGGTTTCTTTAGCAAATACTGAATGCAGGTTAGCTTTGTCAGTGGACAAGGGAGAGGTTACGAGCACTTTACCTTGGTTTTTTTTTTTTTGCTGTTCAAAAGGAGGAAAGAAAAAAAACCCAGAAGGAGGGACAGGCTGATCAGTAGTTGAAGTGAAGTTATCTCGAGGTGGAGGGGTCTTTTTGCAGTAAGAAGCATGGGTCCAGGCAGTCAGTTCTTGGCACTTTACTGCGGTGTTGGTATTTAGCAGGACTTAATAAGGGCCTTTTTAGCACGGGACCAGAGTAGCCTTTTGTTGATGGACCTTTATGTAGACCCAGTTACCTAGTTTTAACAAATGGCGGGTTTGCTCAGGATTTTTGAAGCAGAACTTTTTCTATCTGTAAATACAGAGACCTAACACATTTTATTAATGTCTGGCAGGGTGTTGCAGATTTTACAGCTGCTCGGGCACATTTAAGCCCCCCCTTTTTTTAGCTGTTAGCCAAATTTTAGCTGTGAGTAGTGTCCTTGGGCAGGCCAGTGTCTTATTTTTGGACCGAGCCTGCCAGCTGCAGCGTTAAATTAGCTTGTCCTTTGTTTTATTTTTTTTCCCTTTTTGGCTTTTATTAACCTGCAAAGGAAACTTTTACTTTTTACTTATTCACCTTTGTTTAAAAAGGAACACATGTACATTGCCCATTATACAGCACTTTAGTCTTATTGTTTAATGTATGCCACATACACCCTTTTAGGAAAATGACTTTATTACAGAGCTTTGGAGCAACAAGCCAGGACAAGCACACCCACTTTTGAGGAGTCCACTTGGTACAACCTCTGGTGTTCAATAGCTTTTCTTCCTCCCCAGCCCTCTAACTAGAAATGTGAGGTAGCCAGAAGGATCTTATGTATAATATGGGGAGTGGGTTACCCTTTTATGTCCTTGCTTCCAAAGACTGTTGGTGTGCTTCAGTATCTAAAAATCACTCCTCCTGGTGTATGATGTGCTGGCATTTAAACAATGGTGGGCCCCAAACCAAAATGGAGTCACATGTGCTAACTTTCCCTTAACAAGGCCCAAGAAATCCAATATCTTCTGTCTCCTCATGGCAGGAGCGCATCTGGAGCATGTAGCTGGCTTGGTCAGCTGGGAAGTTGCATTCAACAATGGAGAGCTGATAGGTGTTCTTGCTAAGCCGTGAAATTAGGAAAATTAATTTAAAAAATTCACGGGGCTTTAAAGTGGGATGGAGGGATACTTCCAGTTTACCTGACCCCTGGACAGGAGAGTTCACAATGGTGACTAGAGTGGTCAGCGTAGGGCATTGTGGAACAGCTGCAGGAGACCAGTAATGGTTGATAAGTAACACAGTATCTATCTACACTGACTGTGACTCTACACTACTCAGGGAGGTGGTATTATTAAGTCTGTAGGGGAGCACTTACCTCATCGAGAGTCAAATTTAAGTGAAGACACATCACAACTAGGTTGACATAAGCTACCTGGCATCAACCTAACCACGTC
Organism: Caretta caretta; assembly: GCF_965140235.1. Classification (NCBI taxonomy): domain Eukaryota; kingdom Metazoa; phylum Chordata; order Testudines; family Cheloniidae; genus Caretta; species Caretta caretta. The sequence continues at coordinate 36,572,330 of NC_134216.1, read as the reverse complement.
CTATAGACCAGGTGTTAGGCTATATCTACACTTAAACTTCTGCAGCTATGTTGCTGTAGCGCTTCAGTGTAGCCACTCACTATACTACATCCCTGTAGTTAATCCACCTCCTTGGGAACCAATACCTAGGTCAAGAATTCTTCGGTTATCCTAACACGGTCTACACCAGGGATTAGGTTGATTTAAACTACCTCACTCAGGGATCTGGATTTTTCACACCACTGAGTGATGTACCTGGCTCAACCTTCCTTTTTAGCATAGACCTGGCTTTAGAGCTCGTCTACACTGGGACAGTCACGAAAAGTTAATACACATTTAACTAAAGCACTTTAAAAGTTAATAGCATTAAATCCCAGTGTGAACACTGTTAATCGGAATTTAAATGGCTTTAATTCAGTTTGGCTGAATTCACTTTGCAAGTGAATTAAACTAAACCAAATTGAGGCTATTTTAATTCTGGATGAGGGTGTTCAAAGTGGTGTTTAATGTCGTTTAACTACTCCACTTCAAATTCACACTTCTAGTTAATTTGGATTAGTTTGTCTGGATGTCCCCTTAAAGCTAAAGAGCACTGCTCCATTAAGGCCCTTCTAGTCAAAAGATTTCCACTTTAAAAAAAAAATGTTGAACAGCCAGCTGAATATTAGAATAATGAGTGATGATATTTTCTGTTTACAAGTCTTCAAATATGCATCCCACATGAAAAGTAAACCATGAGTACCTCTAAACAAAAGCAGCTATGGTTTCCAGTAAATTATTGATTTTTAACCATAAAATGAGGTCATGGGAATTATCATACTTTGATCATAAAGCAGTGGGGTTTTTTTAGCTGTTGTAAGAAGTCAGCTGATCAGCTTTATTATCTTTAACTGTCAGTGGATTCTGTGCATGATCATTAAGGTTTTGTCTACACAAGCCAAAAAAAAAAGGAAAAGAAAAAAAGGGGTATTTTTCAACTGAGTTAGCTTAATTTGATTGAAAATCTCTCATTATTGCCATTCATCTTAGACATAAAATTGTGATTTATTTGAGCTGGTCATGTTGTAGCCTAGGTTCTAACACAAAAAATATCGTAAAAGCTTATAAATGCCTACACAGGCAGTAAGGAAGGTTTTCAACTGAGTTTAACTTACTTGATTGAAACATACACCATTTTGCTAGTGCAGACAGACCCTATTAGGCAAATAAACAATCAAGACAGAATACTGCTTAACTGAGCATCTTAATTATCAAGATCATAGAATAAAATGTAAGAGTTAATCTTTTGACATTTCTATAACAAGGGACCGGTCAAAAGCTCATTTTCTTCAAATAGCTTTGATTCATGATTAAGGCTACGCTTTAGTCAGAGGTATTTTAAGTAAAAGTCATGGACAGGTCATGGGCAGTAAACAAAAAATTCATGGCCCATGACCTGTCCATGATTTTTAATATACTCCTAACTAAAACTTGGGCCGGGGGGCCACAGGTGTTGTAGGGGGACAGTTTTGGGGGCGCTGCAGGTGCTGTTGGGGAGGCAGGCAGTGGTACATGGCCCAAGACCTCCACTGGTGCTGGGGAGGAGGCAGGCAGCAGCACACGGCCAGGGACCCTACTACGGTGGGAGAGATGAGCGGAGACAGGAGGCACGGGACCCCCAGTAGTGCTAGGGTGCGGGCAGCCGTGTGTGGCCTGGGACCCTCGCTGGTACTGGCAGGGGGAGGAGGAAGGAGAAAGAGGGCTGGCGGTGGTACATGGCCAGGGACCTCTGCTGGTGCTGGGGAATGGGGGGTGAGCAGAGCGGACAAGCTCCCTCCCTGGCTCCGTGTGTCCCTGCAGCTCCTAGTGGGAGGGAAGGCCGGGGGGCTCCCCTGCGCTGCCTGTGCCATGAGCTCCAGCTCTGCAGCTCCCATTGAACGGGAACCACAGCCAATGGGAGATGCATGGGAGATGCCTGCAAGCGCGGGCAGTGTGTGGAGCCCCCTGACCCCTCCCCCTAGGAGCTGCAGGGACATGCAGGCTGCTTCCAGGGAGCCAGCCACACCGACCGCTGCAGAAGTCAACAGAGGTCACAGAAAGTCACGGAAACCATTACTTCCGTGACAGACAAGCAGCCTTACTCATGATGAGGTAAACAAACTGCCTCCGATTATTTTGTCTCATCAGTTACAATTAGATATGTTCTGATTAAACTCATGGAACTTCTCAGACATATAACAATACACACTTACATGATACAGAGGCATCTTTCCTATAAAATATCCAGCATTTTAGAGAAATTTCAAGCCTAAAGAATTTTTGCATTTGTTTGGCTTATGTTACATCAGCCAATGGAGTTAACAAAGAGGTACACTCAGAAAATAAACTTCATTAGTTCCACAGGTCACCTACTACATTTCTTTCCCCCACCTATTACATCTTGTATTTAGCTCTGGAAGCTCTTTGAGACAGGGCCCATGAAGTACTTCGTGCCTGGATCGCAGCTAGCACAATGGTGATCTAACCTGGCTGGTGTCTTTTGGTGCTCTGTAATAAAAACAGCAGAGACAATAATGTAGATAAGTTATATTTGGACTTACATTGCTTGAAAGAAAGTGAAACATTGTCCTGGTAAAGATTTCTGCTGTTAAAGTTACCTCTGCAAGCTTTCCTCAAATCTTCATCAGAAAGTTGCCCCAAAAGTTGTGTCTACTGAAAAACTCAGTGTCTAATTTTCAGCACTGCTGGTGGTACTGACTCGGAATGCAGACAGCACTCAGACAATTTCAGCACCATCTCATGAAAACCTGCTTTTACAAAAATAATTTAAAAAAAAATCCATTCCTTCATATTAATTTTTGGCAACTGGAAGACAAGAGGTAAAGATTGAAATTTGGAGACAAAGAACTAAACCAAGTGGAAAAATTAGTGTTCCTTAGAGAATTACTAACTCGTCATTTAAAGTTGTCCCGGTTAACGTTGTTTCATTATGTTGCTGATCAATTAGAGAACATGCTCGTTTAAAGTTGTGCAATGCTCCCTTATAATGTTGTTTGGCAGCCACCTGCTTTGTCCAGTTGGCAGAAAGAGCAGCCCGTTGGATCTAGCTGGTGGGGGCTTGGAACCAGGGTGGACCGGCAGCCCTTCCCCTCCCCACACTGCCACCATCAGCACCCCGCTGCCTTAAGTTCCCTGTGCAGCAGCTGCCCAGCAGGCTATCAACTGCCAGGCAGTTTAGCTATCCCTCCCCCCACTGCCATGTGCTGCTCCTGCCCTCTGCCTTGGAGCTGCTTCTGGGAGCCTCCTGCTTGCTGTGCAGGTGCGGGGGAGGGGAGGAGGAAGAGGGGTGCTAATGTTAGGGTGTCCCCCACTCCCTCACTCCTTTACCCCATCTCCACAGAGAAGGGCGGGGACACGATAGGGCTCAGGACGGAGGGAGCTTGCTGGCAATAGCTGCTGTCTCAACTTGCTGATCTACTTAAAAAGGCAGTGTACTTAGTTTGTCTCACACATGGTGTGTGTCTGTAACTCCCTGCCATGCTGTCTCCCCTCCCTCCATTTGTGCCTTGTAGAGCGTGAGGCTACATTAACAATGTGTTACCCCTTGAAGGCTCAGCCCAGTGCTAGTTCATCATTTAGCAGTAAGGTATACCCTGGGAAATATCCCACCCTCTGACTTCACCATCTCAACCAAGCTTCACAATCATCATTGCTGTGTACAGTATTAAATTGTTTGTTTAAAACTTAAACTGTGTGTGTGTATATATCTATATATATATTCTGACAGGGTTGGGCCAGATGGCTATAGGAGAGTGACAGAAGGCAGATATATTAGCCCCAAGTTAAGTAGGTCCCTTTTCCCTAAGGGAAAAGGTAAGGTAACAGGGAACGTAAGGTAACAGGGAAGGTTTTTTTTTTTGAAACAGAAAAGAAGTTTATTGGTAACACTTACAAAATTACCAAAGGAAACAAAACAACTATGCAACAAAACAACGCAAACAGAAGGTATAACACAGCAGCTTTCAGGAGGGAGAAGTGTCCAGGCTAGCCTGGGCCCAGAGCGGGGGGCTTCCTCGACACTCGTGGTCTTCCACCCTCCTGAGTTACCTGGTGGCCTAGAGCGGGGGGGGGCTTCCTCGACACTCGTGGTCTTCCACCCCCTCGAGTTACCTAGTGCCGCGCCCAGTGTCACCGATCCTCCCTCTCCTGAGAGTGCCCAGCAAGATGGGCACGGCTGCGGGGTGGGCGGTTTAGGGGTCCATGTATTATAGGACCCCTCCTAGATGACGGTAATGATGGTATCCACAGCGGCAAAGGCTGGCGTCTCTCGCTCTACCCCTCAATCAAAGGGTCAGACGGAGGGAACCAGACGGGGTCACCGAGCAGAGAACCCCGGACAGCGCCCACCGCTCCTCGAAAGCGTCAAGGGAGTCGGTGGACGCCGCCCAGAGGAACTCCGGCCGGATACGTGAATGTACTGAGGATTGGAAAAAGGCCTCATAATCGCAGGACGTTTCATGGGCCAACCTCCTCTCTCTGGTTTTATAAATGGCTGTTTTAGCCAAGGCTAGGAGGAGGTTGACCAGGAGATCCCGCGACTTTGTGGGGCCACGGATGGGAAGTGTATAGATAAAAAGGTGAGGGGAGAAATGAAGCCAGAAGCGCAATAGAATATTTGTGAGGAGCCGGAAAAGGGGCTGCAATCTGGCACACTCTAAATATACGTGCGCCAGGGTTTCCCTCACATTACAAAAAGGGCAAGTATCCGGGATGGGGGTAAACCGTGTCAGAAACACGCCCGTGCTCACAGCTACGTGAAGGAGCCGCCAACTGATGTCCCCGACGGGCCTCGGGACCAAGGTGGAATACAGGCTGGCCCATCGAGGTTGCTCACCCTCCAAAGGTGGCAGGAGGTCCCGCCACTTTGTATCGGGGTGGGACACCAGGGTGTGGGCGTGAAGCGTGAGTGTGTATAAATATTTTCTGTGGTGCAATTTGAAAACTGACCGGCTGCAGTTCATGCAGCCGCCTTGGAGTGAAAGGGTGAGGGATTTGTTGGGATCTACGGGGTAGGGGCCCAATGGAAAGGTCCGGCGGGCCTGGGGTAGAGGATGGGCGGGGTGCGCCCTCGCGCAAGGCTCGGTTGACATAAGCCCGAGCAGCGGGGGTCAAGGCGGCCTTCACCTCCTGAAGTACGCGCCAGGGAGTACGGGGGCTGGAGAGCCCCATGCGCCGAGCGAGCGTCAGGGGATCCAGCCAGTCTCTCCGGTCGTAGTCCAGGAGGTCTCCGACCCTCGTGACTTCCGCCAGGACCAACCTCTGGCGCACCGAGCACACGGAGCTGGGGTTGTGTAGCAGGGGCTCCGTGAGGAGATCTGCTCCCATGGTGGCCGCCACGGACCTGGTCGTTAGAAACAGTTTCCAGGTCTGGAGGAGGTCCTGGTAGAAGACCGGCAGCCCGGAGAGGTCTCGCGGAAAACCCCTCGGACAAAGATAAAAGAGCTGCCGGTCGTATCGGAGTCCTTGGAAGCGGCGCAGGAAGGCGTGCACCAGTATGCTCCATGCCGAACTACTTGCACTATAAAAGAGCCTCTGCAGGGCCTGGAGGCGGAAAACGCAGACCTGAGCGTACAGACACTTCAGGCTCTGCCCTCCTTCCTTCAGGGGTAGATGAAGAACTCCAACAGGGGCCCAGTGCATTCCTGACCAGAAGAACTCTAGAATCAATCTCCGGAGGTGGGTCAGGAAACCCGTGGCCGGGGCCAGTGTGTTGAGCCGGTACCAGAGCGTGGACAGGACTAGTTGGTTAAGCACCAGTGCTCTCCCTCGGAGGGAGAGACATCCGAGTAGCCTCGTCCATTTCCGGATCCTCTTTATCACCCCGCCCTCTAAATTTTGCCAGTTCTCCGGCGGGGAAGGGTGCGTGGCAGAAAGGTAAACGCTGAGATAGAGCAGTGGACCCACACTCCACCGGATGGTCTGAAGCACGGGTGGGAGGGAGCTCACCTGCTGCCAGTCCCCCACCGCCAAGCCAGAGCTCTTGACCCAGTTGACTTGGGCGGAGGAGGCTGCCGAATAGATGGCCTGGCATGCCTCCACTCGCGCCAAGTTGCCCGGGTCCTGGACCACGAGGAGTACGTCATCGGCGTATGCCGATAGGACCAGCCGCAGCTCTGGCTCCCGCAGCACCAACCCTGTCATCCTACTGCGGAGGAGACAGAGGAAAGGCTCGATCGCCAGAGCGTACAACTGGCCCGAGAGGGGGCACCCCTGCCGCACTCCTCGCCCGAAGCTGATCGGTTCAGTCAGGGTCCAGTTGAGCCTGACCAAACACTCCGCGGAGGGATACAGCACCTGGAGAAAACTCACAAACTGAGGTCCGAATCCAAACACCTGCAGAGTGCTCAGGAGGTACCCATGGTCTACTCTGTCGAATGCCAAGAGACAGGAGGGCGAACGACAGACCATCTCTCCGCCCGAGTTCCAAAAAGGTCTCGGACTAGAAATAGGCTGTCAAAAATGCTGCGACCCGGGACAGTATAGGTCTGGTCTGGGTGGATTACGTCCGCCATCATGGACCCTAGCCACAGCGAGATTGCTTTTGCTACGATTTTGTAATCCGTGCTAAGGAGTGAGACGGGACGCCAGTTTCGTAGATAGCGGAGGTCCCCCTTCTTCGGCAGCAAAGCGAGCACCGCTCACCTGCATGACACAGGGAGGACCCCGCTCTGCAAGGACTCAGCCCAGACGGTGACTAGGTCTGGGCCGAGAATGTCCCAGAACGCGTGGTAAAACTCCACTGTCAGCCCGTCCATGCCCGGAGATTTATTGGTGGGCATGCGACGGAGGGCTTCCGAGAACTCGGCCAGGGTGAGAGGTAGCTCTAGTCGGTCTCGGTCGCCCACGCTGACCGTGGGGAGTTCCTCCCAGAGCACCCTGCAAGCGCCAGGATCCGGGGAGAAAAGGCTTGTGTAGAAATCATGGGCCCTCCCACACATCTCCTCCGGATCCGTAAGGGGGGTGCCGTCTTCCGCAAGAAGGTAGGTGACGTGTTTCTTGGCCCCCCTCGTTTTCTCCAGGGCATAGAAGAAGCGGGAGCCGCGGTCCATCTCCCGAAGGAGACGGATGCAGGACCGAACGAAGGCACCTCGGGCCCGGTGGTCCTCGAGGGCCCGGAGCTCCTCCCGCTTCTCCCGGCACGCTCCGCAGAGGGACGGGTCCTCGGGATTGGCGGCCAGGCGCCTCTCCATCTCTAAGACCTCCCGTTCCAACTGCTCTATCGCTGCATTTCGCCGTCGGCTGGTGCCCCGAGTGTAGTCACGGCAGAAGAGCTTGGCGCGCACCTTCCCGAGATCCCACCATCGCCGCACCGAGGGAAAGGCATGCCACTGCTCTCGCCAGGCCAGCCAAAACTCCCGGAAGGACATCACAAAGCTCTCGTCCTCCAACAGGCTGTTATTAAAGTGCCAATAGGCCGTCCTTGGTCTCTCTGCACCGAGGGAGACCGTTACGGTGACTAAATGATGATCGGAGAATGGGGCCGGCCGAATGGCGGAAGAGCGGGCCTGTGAAAGATGGAAACGGGATAAGTAAATACGGTCCAACCGAGACTGGTGTGACCGATGGGCCTCCACCCGGACAAAGGTGAACGTGGAGGTGTCATCTGGGTGATGGTCACGCCACACGTCCACTAGGGAGTGATGTTCAACTATCCCTTGGAGAATATTCGCAGCGGCCGGGCTCGGTTCGGCCCCTGAGCAGTCCCGTTCCTCGAGGGTGGTGTTAAAGTTCCCTCCCAGGACCAGGCACTCGTGCGAATCCAGGGTGCCGAGAAAGTCGGACACCCGCTGATAGAATTGTGGCCGCCTGGAGCTCATTTGCGGGGCATAGATGTTAACAAGATTAACCATGAGCCCCTCCATACGGACTCGAAGGTGCAGCAGGTGGCCCGGCACGGCCTCATTGACCCCTAGCACCTCAGGCCGTAGGTTGGGGGAGAACAGGGTCGCCACTCCAGCTTGCCAGGTCGCGAAGTGGCTAAAGTATACCCCGTCCCCCCACTCCAGTCGCCACCTGTCCTCGGCGGCCGGGTCCGTATGGGTCTCCTGCAGGAAAACTACAGAGTACCTCCCTTCCCGAAGGTAAGAGAGCACCTGGGACCTGCGGAGAGCCATCCTACAGCCCCTGGTATTCAGGGTCGCAATAATAAGAGGCGTCATGCGGAGGGCTGGGGGGGTGGGGGTTTCGTGTTGGCGGGGGTGTTCAGGGCCCCTGGCGGGTTGCGCAGCAACCCGTGACCCATCCCGTGGGTGAGTAGATCGCGTCGGAAGCTGCGGGCTCGCTCGTAGGCCGCAGCACCGCGCCTTTCTTGCCCCCTGTCCTCCTTTATAAGGGCCCTTGTGGCCTGGAGGATGTGATCAAAGTTCCCCCATAGCTGAAGAGCCAGCTGTACCCTATTGCAGGCGCCACGGGTGTGCTCTAGGAACTTCCGTAGTGCATGCCGCAGCTCATGGGGGGGTGGGGTTACAATTCCCGAGGTGTTCCCTGGTGGGACTCTTAATACAGCCTCGTGGTCCGCTAAGGTGGGTAGACAGAGTGCGGACCACCGACGGGGCATCTGACAGGCTGGGGTTATTAAATTCATTTCACGCATTGGGGTGGAGGGGGATGGCAGGGAAAAAATTGCCACTCCTAATGGGTCGCGGCTAGAAAGTGCAAAGACTGCTCCCTGGGGGGAATCTGCGAAAGGCGGAAAGGAAATAACCCCAGTGGCGGCATTAGCATTGCAGGAGGAGGGGACTTGGGCAGGGACAGGGGTGGGGGCAGGGGTAAGGCTCTGGGGTTCAGGAGGCAAGCAGCTAAAGGAAAGTGCCTCCTGAGCAGAGTCAAGGGTTAAGGGGTAAGGGAGGGGGCTCCCAATAATGCTAGGCGCTGGCTCCATGGTGGTCTTAGCGGCCATGGCATCAGGTGGTGGACCACCTTCTGCAGGGTGCTCACCCAGGAAGGCAATTAGGGGGAGGGAGCATGGGGAAAGGGAGGCTGGGGTAAGGTTGCCCAGCTCGAGGCCAGCCGGCAGCAGATCATCCCCTCCCTGGGTGACCGGGGTCAAATCTAGGGCCTCAATCTCCGCATACACGGGGGAGAGGCCAGCTCCTGCCACCCCGGGGGCCTCTCCTCTAGGGCCCGCCTCAGGGTCCGCGGGGGGTTCGGGTGGTATCCAGGCAGAAGGGGCGTCCTCAGAAGTCTCGGAGGGGAGGGTCTCCCGTGGAGGGGGGATTCTGCCCTCCATGCCAGTCCGTCTTCCCCTCCCGACACCAGCGGATGGATCTCACTCGTGGCTGTGGCGGGAGGCTCGATATCAGTGCCTCCTTTCCTGGTCTTCCGGGGGGCTTCCGCGTCGGATGGATGCAGCGGAGCTCGAGCCTTCCGCTTGCCTCGCTTCCCCTGGACTAGGGTCCAGCCCTCCATAGCGTCATCTGGGGGTTGGTTAGCAGGGGTCATGTCGGGGGGCGGAGGCGATGGTTCAGGGGTTCGGGGGGGGTAGCGGTGAGGCAGCATGAGGGGCGGGGGTTTCTCCTTGGGGCGGGCCCTTTCCTATACCCGGTAATATCCTTGCCACACCCTCCTCCATGGGCTCTGTTGGATTGGTACTAGCAAGGGTGGAACTCCCTTGCTCGCCCGGGCATTGTAGGGAAGGTATTTCTTGGGCCCGGACGGAAGCAGCGATGGGTCGAGTAGGAGGAGGGTTGGTTTCAGTTGCCGGGCAGCCAGGGGCGTCGGCAGCGACGGGGTCGATGTCCTGCCGGGTCTCGGGGGTTTCGGGTGCCCCTCCCCCCCGGGCCAAAGGGCAGTCTCTGCGGACATGCCCCGCTGAGCGGCAGAGGTAGCACCGGGCCTCTCCGGTGGAGTAAAAGACCCGATAGCGGGCTCCCTGGTAGGGGACTAGGAAAGACCCCTCGAGCACCTCTCCGTCACGCGCCCCTGCCGGCGGTAGAAGCTGCACTTGCCGGCGGAACGAAAGGACGTGACGGAGGTTGCGGTCCTTGCAGCCCCACGGGAGAGGGCTGATGACAGAGACAAGTTTCCCCAGAGTGGAGAGGGCAGGTAACAGGGCAGCATTGGGTAAGAAGGGAGGAACGGAGGTGAGGACGAGGCGAATGCCCAGGTCTTCTAGCGGCTCTAGGGGGACAAACATCCCCCCCACCGCCAGGCCCCTCTCCACCGTCTTCTGGGCGGCAGCCTCCGAAGCTAAGAAAAAAACGACCTTCCCATACATCTTGGAGGCCACCACAATGGCCGTGGGTCCTACTACCTTCGCCAACGCCTGCACGTATGTCTCCACGTGGGGCGAGGCGGGCACCAGGAGGCAACAGACGCCGTGCCTCCTGGTCAAGGCGGGGAAAGGGCCCCGGCCGCTGGTGATGGTGGTGGAGGCGGGGGGGGGGGGGGAATGACGAGGCGGCAGGCAGGGGGGAGCCCGTTGCCGCCCGGGCATACGTCCTGGGGGCCGGGGGAGGGACAATCGCAGAGCTGGTGGAGGGAAACGCAGGGAGGGGCGCCACGGTTGATGACGAGGCCACAGCAGTGGGGGGAGCCTCTGCCATGGAGGACTCAGTGGTTTTAGCGGGGCCCTTTCCTTTCCCTCCCGCCCTGGCCCTTCCGGCCAACCGGGGGGGGGGGGTTTCCTAGGATCTCGGGGGGCGGTGGGTGCAGCAACAGCAGCAATCACCCCGGTGCCTCCTGCTGCCAGTGCCCCAGCAGGGGGGGTGGCAAGTATCTTGACAATAGTGGTGGGGGAGGGACCTTGGGGGGTCGGGCAGGGGTGGTGGTGGGGGAGGGACAACTAATTTTGTTGAAGCGGCCTCACCCCTCTCATTCCCCGCCATTGTGAGCAGGGAGAGACAGGGAGACACCGGAAGGAGAAGGGGGGAGGGGGACAGGAAAATAACCACTCCTCCCCGCTAGGCTGCAGGCGGGGAGGGGGGGGAATGCCGAGGGGGTTGGACTGGGAGGGTGGGGGGAAAACAAAATCGGGGTCCAGTAATAGGGGCAAGCTGTGGGATAAGCAATCCGGGGGGGGGGGGTGCAGACCCACACACGTTTGTCCAAAGAGTCTCAGTTGGTCGGCTGTTATGTCCAGTCCGAAAGGCAAAGTTCAAAGCGAACAGCTGGATCCGAAGGGAGATGGCAGGTTGCCAGCAGGGACGGACGGCGGGGGGGCCGTGACAGTTGTAGTAAGGGTGGGAGAGTTGGGGGCACCGATGGATCGGGGAGGGGGGGCCTCCACGCCACACCCCCTGTGCCGCCACAAATGCAAGTAAACCACAGTCAAACTCCCCCCCACGAGAGTATAATTCAGAAAATTACTCAGTCTTACGGCCCCCTTCATGATGATTTATAGCTCTCCTGGATTATTTCTCCTGTCTTCTGAAATCTTCTTCTCCAGCTGTGTTGGCTGTGTTCCAAGGCTTCCGGCATGCTGAGAATGTTGTAAAGTCCGAGCTGCTAGCAAAACGGCTGGGTCTGGGGGTTTCCACTCCCCCCTCCGGACAGCAAAATCGGCAATCTTCCCCCCCCCTCCTCTGGGGGCTCAGCTGAGGCAAATAGCTGAGCCCGAAAGCAGGTGTGTGTGTGGGGGGGGGAGCTGGTGCTAGCGGCAAGCTGAGGGCCGACCAGCACGTAGACGGCAAGAAGAAAAAAACAAAAAATCAAAACAAAACAAAAAAAGCGTCTGGCCCAGTCGGGGGGGGGGGGGACTAAGGCAGGTTCAAAAAGTAAGAAAAATCCAGGCCAGGGGGCTTTAGAAAAGAATAGAAAGCAGACAGCCGAGGAGCAAGCAAAGGACGTTCCGTTTCCCAACAGGGAAGTTTCCAGAACAATCAGGAACCTTCTGGAAACAATTAAGACGGGCTGATTAGAACACCTGCAGCCAAACAAGAAGCTGCTAGAATCAATTAAGGCAGGCTAATCAGGGCACCTGGGTTTAAAAAGGAGCTCACTTCAGTTTGTGGTGCGTGTGTGAGGAGCTGGGAGCAAGAGGCACTAGGAGCTGAGAGTGAGAACACGTACTGTTGGAGGACTGAGGACTACAAGCATTATCAGACACCAGGAGGAAGGTCCTATGGTAAGAATAAAGAAGGTGTTGGGAGGAGGCCATGGGGAAGTAGCCCAGGGAGTTGTAGCTGTCGCACAGCTGTTCCAAGAGGCACTCTAGACAGCTGCATTCCATAGGGCCCTGGGCTGGAACCTGGAGTAGAGGGCGGGCCTGGGTTCCCCCCAAACCTCCCAACTCCGGGTCAACTCCTCCTGTGTCTGACCAGGATTGTGGGTTCCTGAAAACGGCCAAACTGAGGGCTGCCATGAAGTTCTGAGGTGAGCAAATCTGCCAATAAGCGTAAGACCCCCAAGGTAGAAGAGGAACTTTGTCACTATATATATTATCTATATATAAAATTTCTGCTGTTACATTGCCATATATAGAAATAAAAATAATATAATATAATATAGTCTCTTGTCTGGTGAAAAAAAATTCCCTGGAACCTAACGCCCACTATTTACATATATTCTTATGAGGAAATTGGATTTGCCTAACACTGTTTCACTTAAAGTAGCATTTTTCAGGAACATAACTACAACGTTAAGCAAGGAGTGTTACTGTAGTATCTAAGAATGGAAATTGTGAAGAGAACATAAGAAGAACTGGACTAGCACTAGCTTCCACTGCATTTGGAAAATTCTAAGATCTGAAAGGCAAAAAACCCAAACACATTCTGATAAAAATGAATATTGGCATATATGAGATAACTGTGCCGATCCTTCTGTACGTGTCAGAATGCTGGAGTATGAGGAAAGTGACAAATGAAAGCTATTGACTGCAGAAATGAACCGGCTGAGGGGAATACTTAAGAGTTTCCAGGCTGCAGAAAATAAACAAAGCAATGACAAGAAAACAGCTAGAGCAAGATGATCCATAGAAGATGACTGTGATGGTTTGGACACATGTCAAGAATGGATCCAGAAAGAATACCATACATGGCGATACATGCCAGAGTGCAAGAAAACAGAAATAGAGGAAGACCGAGTATGTGCTGGATAGACCTGGTGAAGAATGCCATCGAACAAAAGGATTGGGAGATGAACAAAGCTGTTCGGCCCTATCGTCGCTACTGAGCTGATGGACAGGAATCAAAGAAGTCAAAGATTCCTTCATATAAAAAGTATCACCTGAGGGAAAACAAAGCAATGTCATCTAAGTGCCATAAAAGACCCAGACAAACAGTGCTCTAAAACATAGAGTCAATATTTTCAAATAAAAAGCAAACAAACCCCAACAGATGATTAGTGTTAAACAAGGCCAGGCTTCACTTATAATCCCAAACTTCATTAGGAGTATACATGTAAAGATCCACAAAAGTTCACAGTTTGTGTGGACTATGAACTCCACATGGAAGCTTCTTGAAAGTCCCTTAGCAACATTTAAAAAGTCCTAAAGAAAATTGTACTGTATTTGTATATTAAAAATAAAATTAATTGAGGCCCTTTAAATTTGATAAATGCCTTTTTGATCTATGGAATACACTTGAACCAAAGACCTTTGGCTTCCGTAGACATCATTAGCAAAATATCTAAACATACTTTCCAGGCCCATAGAACTATTATTTGACTAATCAATCACACAAATGCACTGGGATTGGGAAAATTATCTTTTTTTGGTGACAGGTTTTTGTCCAGACCCTACCTTGTCCCCAATGGCTAGTGAACACATTTGGGATCCTCTTGTTGCTCCATCTCATTTTAAACCTGTTCTTCTCTGTTATTTCTCCCACTATTCGGTACTTCACCATCTCCACTAAACATCCTTTAAAATATTTTCCTAAAATATTGTTATTTAGGCCAGAGAAGATTCAACAGAAGATGCATAACGGATCTGATTGCCTAAATAAACATGTACATGCAAGATAGTGGAAAATGGAGAAACAGACCCAGTACAGCTTTAATGAGGCATATGCTAGACAGAGGCTGCCAGAATGTCCTATAGCTGAAGGCAGTGCCATGCAGTGTTACAGCTGACAGCAGCAGCCATAATGAAGCGGACAGATGGAACCGGACTTGTTTTACTTGGACAGTTTGGTTCATTACAAAAATGTCTTGGTCTAACATCTGTTTCAGGTTTCACTCTAGATATCTCGTATCTAGGTTTTTGACCCTAGAGTTCTAACACTCCATATAATGTAAGTGATAAGCACTGCAGATATCAAGGTGGTGAACATCTTACAGCTACCTGAAAGGTAGAGAATCTTGCAGATTAGTTTCTGTGATGTGCTGATGCTTAAACTGTAGAAACTCATCAAGGGTCCAAAGAAATGTTGGGAAATCAAAGAAAATTAATGCTTGCTTAAAATGCTCATAGGCAACCTACCTTAAAAAGGTGAACTAACATGTTTTAGAATTTTAAACAATAATTTGTATTTTATTAAAATATTAACAGAGTGAATGGGTATAGCTAAAATTAGAGATGACCCCTCTTGGGCCAAGTCCTACAGCCTCTTCTCTTCCTTCATCCTCTGATCTCTGCTACCTTTACTAAAGTTGATCATTCCACTCTTCTCCCCCAGGGCTCTATCCTTGGCCCTTTCCTGTTTTTCTTCATTATAATTATCACAAGGTAATCTCAACCTCATTGACTCACAAGTCTTCAACTGCCATAGTTATGCTGTTGACACTCAAATCTATTTCTCCTGACTTACTTTCCTCCTGTTTCACATCTAACTTTCTCTCACTCATGAGCATTTAAGTGTTTTAGGTCTCAGCTGCTTTAGCACATACACTCACGTCCTGAAGAACTACACTGTGACCCGAACAGACTTTTTTTGACGACTGGCAAAGATCACACTCAACACACCATTTTCAGAATATTTAGCCAAACCACACCTTGGAAGCTTATCATACAGTGGTTCATACTGGAGTGGTTCATGACTGAGTGCCAACCTCAGGGCACAATGGCAAAAAAGCAGGGCAGAAACCCAAAACAGATTGTAAGGTCTATAATTAGACATCTCCAACCCAGTAACAAGTGTGAATTCCTAAAGTACTATAACAGTCTTAGCATGGAGTCACAGACAGTTCCCTTGGGCATTCCAGTCCATCTTGGCACCCAAGCAAGCTGAATTATGTGATAGATGGTTACTTTACATCAAAAAACCACAACAAAATTAGTCCCAAAGGACCACTTACCCTAGGTACTCAGATCTCAAACCAAAGAAAATGCCTGTGGCCAATCCTGTAATAAACTAACTAAAGACTGAAATAAGTGTTACTTACAAGGTTAAAACAGGAAAAAAATACATACACAAATGAGTTACAGTGTGTGTATTTTTAAAAAGACATTATAAGCAGCTTGATATGTCTCGTTAGCTCTGATCCATGCCAAGCAGCATAGGAATCTCTTCCTTATGTTTAGGAATCTTTGCCCCTCAGAGACCAGACAGCATAAATAGGTCAGCTTCTTCCTGTCAGGCACTTTTACCCCTTTCACCTCAGAATTCCAAGATGATGCGATGAGTTCATGCGCAGGTCTCCCCTTCATGGAGGGAGAGAAGAATGCAATCCAAAAGGTCTCTGTCCAAAATGCCTCATATGTTTTCAGTGGGCCATCCTGTGCACAGGAGGAGCACTTTACCTTAATTAATACGTCTTTTCCTGTTTGGTGACTTATACAATTACAGAGGTTCTCAATGCAAACACTCAATATAACTTTATATCCTCGGCAACAGAGGTTATAAGTGAGATCAATACATGCAGCATCCTACATGGTTAATAAGGTCTAGACAGACACTGTGACAGAGCTCCTTCTCCGCCTCGGTGTGTTCAATGCTTCTGCTTAGCGGCGAGCCAGGGTATTCCTCTCTCCCTCAGAATTTCCCCACACCCCTGGGGTTACTGTCCACAACTTGCCTAAGCAGGGTTCCTTCCGGCCTCCTTGATGGGGGGCGGAGAGGGAAAAGGGGAGCCTCTTAGTTTCTGGTAGCCCTTCTGGGTGTAGTGGCAGCAGACTAGACACCCAGTTCAGTCTCTCCCCTCTGGCAGAGTCTCTTCCCTCAGACCTCTGGGGCCCGACCTTTGCCTCTGTACCTGTGGGGTTTACCTCCTGGTGCTTGTCAGCATCTGCTCCACCCAGTTCTCCAGTAGCATGCCTTCCTCCCACAGTTCCTATCGCACACCCCTATCAGGCTGGAAGCAGGGTTCTTAACAGGCTCTGGCAGACCCCTTGATTGGCCCCAGGTGTCCTAATTAACCTGGAGTAACCTCTGTTCAGCTATCAGGGGAAAAGGGAACTGCTTATCCTGGGGCTAATATACCTGCCTTCCACCACTCTCCTGTAGCCACCTGACCTGACCCCATCACAACAACAAACATTCTTACAACTCTAATATTTATTATAAAAATACTAAAACACAGGTAAGGCAGACGGGTTTCCAGCTATGTATTGGTCAGTGTTCACTTAGGCCTGGGCCTTTGGCATGAGCTGGCACAGTCTGCCAGCATCAAATCACAAAGATATCATACAAAACCTGGTGACATACTGGTCACGAATATCAAATTACGTGTGTTTGTGTATGGGTAGTGTATAAAGAGTTATGTATGTGGGCTGGAAATATGTGTACAAGTCTGCTCTAGACAAAGGAATGTTGTCTGGCCTGTTTGCCTCTGTCTCTAGTGCAAATTGAGCAAGATGAGGCCAGAGATAATGAAGTATATATTTACATCTAAAGCGAACAAACGGATTAAGCCAATTGGAGAAGCAAAGTGAGCAGAGCAGGAGCGAGTCAGAATGGCATTTGCACAAGCAGCAGGAGAAAAGGCTTTATCTGGAAATACACGTCAAATCAATACATTTCAGAGGTTCCCTGGACTATTCAAAGAGGGGCAGAACACTCCTTAGTTACCCATCACTTAGGGAAGAAAGGGGATAGAATCCTTTGATTTTGTGAGAGTTGGATCCCCTGGCACAGAGGGCTAGAAATGTTGGTATCATGACGTAAGTGAGAAAACTGCTTAGGCAATGATTACCTGCTAAAATTAATTTTTTATCACTAGAAAGAGTGTTTTGTTGGTATCCACACCTCTCTCCTTTTTTTCTGGCTTATTATCACATATTGCTGTTCTTTGTTAATAAACTTATTAGTTTTACTATAAACATCTTAAAATGCTGTTATACTGAAGTAAAGTATGAGTCTTCAGCTAAATTAACAGGTTGGAGTTGTGCTCTGTCTCTCTGGAGGTGCAAACTTAATTTCTGTGAATGTCCAGTGAGAAGGACTGGACTCTACAGAGACCGATGACTCTGTGGAACTCAGGAATTAGGATTCACTGATGGTTACCTGCAAGGCAAGATTTTGACTGGCAAAGTCTTGAGAAGTTTGCTGGTGAGGCAGACAGACTGGTGTGGCAGGGACCTGACACACAGTGTAAACTCCAGCAAAGATCTCTCTTGCCAAGGCAGAGAGGAAAACATGGTGGTTTATGGTTCTGGGTTCCCTGAGTAGAGCATCATACACTGATCCACCAAGTAGTTCCTTCACTTAATTGAAGGATTTAAGAAATTTGATTACATTCTTCAAATGCAGATTGAGACTGAAGGCTCCATCATTTGCCCTATCTGAGGGGATCATTTGTCCATTAAGCCCAGTATCATTCCTCTGTCAGTGGCCACTATTTGACGCTTTAAAGGAAGTCAATAAATACACATTTACTGTGGCAAGTTGGATCACAGAAACCCCCTTGGGGCTGCCAACTGATGTGCCAAGACTACTTCTGCCCCTGCTTTCCCTGCTAGCTTGGGACTCCAGAGCCCTGCCTGGCTGTGCCAGACATGCTTGCTGGCTACAAACAAAGACCCAGGTCTGAACCACGTCCCACAAACTGCAGGCTTAACTGAAAGCAGCTTAAGAAGTGTTCCTGTCTTTAACACTCAGATGCCCAACTCCCAATGGGGTAAAAACCCCAAATAAATCCGTTTTACCCTGTATAAAACTTATACAGGGTAAACGCATAAATTGTTCACCCTCTATAACACTGATAGAGAGATATGCACAGATGTTTCCCCCCCCCCCCAGGTATTAATACATACTCTGGGTTAAACAATAAGTAAAAAGTGATTTTATTAAATACAGAAAGTAGGATTTAAGTGGTTCCAAGTAATAGCAGACAGAACAAAGTGAATTACCAAGTAAAATAAAAATAAAACACGCAAGTCTATGACTAATACAGTAAGAAAACTGTACATAGATAAAACCTCACTCTCAGAGGTGTTCCAGTAAGATTTCTTTTACAAACTAGTCTCCTTCTAGTCTGGGTCCAGCAATCACTCACCCCCCCTTGTGGCTACTGTCCTTTGTTCCAGTTTCTTTCAGGTATCCTTTGGGGTGGAGAGATTATCTCTTGAGCCAGCGGAAGACAAAATGGAGGGGTCTCCCGAGGCTTTAAACAGACTTTCTCTTGTGGGTGGACACCCCTCCCACCCCCTGTGTAGAATCCCAGCTACAAGATGGAGTTTTGGAACTACATGGGCAAGTCACATGTCCATGCACGACTCAGAACTTACAGGTAGCAATCATGGTTCACATGCTACCTTGAATATCCTCAAGTAGACTTCTTGTGTGGATTGGAGCCTTCCAAGATCCATTGTTCGTTAAGTGTTTCTTGATTGGGCACTTAACTTGCACATTCCTTTCTCAAAAAGCTGACCAAATGCTTTACTAAGGCTACTTAGAAATCAAGCAAGTACACAGCCGATATTCATAACTTCGAACACAGAAATGATACATACATCCGATGAAGTGAGCTGCAGCTCATGAAAGCTTATGCTCAAATAAACTGGTTAGTCTCTAAGCTGCCACAAGTACTCCTTTTCCTTTTGCATACAAATAGGAGGAATAGATTCAGTAGATCATAATCTTTAGAGAGAGAGATGTTACATGGCATATGTAGCATAAACATATTCCAGTTATGTCATATGTACATTCATAAGCATATTGCCATAAAGCCTTATGGGGTGCAACGTCACAATACACTTACCTGGGGAAATCATCTTTGCTGATCACATAGAAAAGTAGTTTATACCCCAATGCCTGATTTTGTTTAAAAATCACATTTATCTTGCATAAGTACAAATGTTAGTGATCATACAGTTAACCATCTCTTTGGAAAGTCCACCTGTAGTATTTTGGTTATTACCATGTACAAAAATATCTCATTCAAAAATTATCAGTCATTTATTTCATTGAGTATTGCTGTAATCTTATATTTTAGAAAAGGATGAAAAAGGAGAGACTGTCCAGTTTTGATCATATACTTCATGATTTTCAATACTTGAGTCAAGTTTCTCCTAATGTCTCCCTCACACATAGTAAATACTTTTAGTTTGTATAATCTGAAGGTAGGTTCCTATGCCAGAACTAATAGGAGAGCTGGTTTAAGAGTTATTAGTTTGGAGAATAGCTTTCACATCCTCCAAATTCTTGAAGTGCGTTTTTGGTTTTCTGATAGCATCGATTACAAAATGAGTTTACAATCCAATTAGACACAATGCAACTGGTTGTATTCAGATTACTTACACATCAGTCACCAGGTATAACTTATGCCATCTATCAGGAAGAGATTCCCTGACCAAAATTATTCCATTATTTTTCTCATAGTAAATAAACTTATCCTAAATAAATCCAAAACACCAAATTAAAAAACAAACAAACAAACAAACAAAACAGCCTTTTTAGTCCCAGATATGAAGACTTCTTGA
Source organism: Caretta caretta (assembly GCF_965140235.1). Classification (NCBI taxonomy): domain Eukaryota; kingdom Metazoa; phylum Chordata; order Testudines; family Cheloniidae; genus Caretta; species Caretta caretta. The sequence goes on along the minus strand of NC_134216.1, from coordinate 36,552,574 downwards.
CGAGGACACCATTCACCTGAACAGGGTTTTACTAAAGGGAATGCCATTGCTTATTTAACTAAAGCTCGAGATCCTTTCACCTTACTGCTTTTCACAAAAAAAGAAAAAGTTAATGCAGGGAGAAGTGCAGTCTTTTATGCACATGAGAAAGCCAATAATAGATTATGTTCAGTCACCCACAGGTGAGTAACTGAAAAACTGATTAGAGTTTGTTTCCTCCCCCCAAATTTAGCAGATTGGATGCAGCTCTTTTTTCCCCCTTAAAGAAGCAGTATATTTTCTCCCCCCCCTCCAAATAATTAACTAACTTGATCAAGCGTTTCAACTGATCCTAAATTTGACCAAGACAGCAATTATATGTGCCCGTGCATAAAAAAAAAAAAAAGCTTGCGCATGCCCTCAGCTTGCCAGGAAATTTTCATTCTTGATTAATAATTATTTAAAAACAAACAAAAAAAAACATCTAGGGCCATTTGGAATAGGAAATAATAAGGTTCATGGTTTGAGGTATTCTCACATGTATGTCTTTTAGCACTGAGGGTAAAAGAGATTTGATTGATTTGAGGTTTACTTTGTCAGGCTCAAATGCCTACATTCCCCATAGTCATCAAATGAACATCAATTGGGGGAATTTTTCCAATTGAGAAACAAGGATCCTTTTCGTTACAAGGATTCCTTATTGTAAATTATTGTCAAAAATGTTGCAACATATCCTGTTGTTTGGGAAAATGTTTGCCATCTGATGTTTTTATATCTAACTTTTGAAAGCACCACAAAGTTACACATATTTCATGGACAAACAGGGTGTGTGTGTGTGTGGAATTCTGTTCTGATAGTCTCCAGTGATTCCAGCAGGATTTCCCTTTAGCAGTATAGGGGGTATCACTCAAACTAGTGGAACATATCAAACGCCCTCAAATTTCACCTACTGTATCCAAACATCCTGAGCCTGTGCAGGTAGGTAAGATTTTGTAACCAAGTGTTCAATTAAGAAAGGGAGAGTGTAAGAACAATCAGAAAAAATAGTATGTTACCAAAACAAAGTTAATCTAGATATACATTTTTCATATGCTTGTGCAAAATCTAATTCCAGATGTCATTACAATGAATCTCTCCTCTAACCCATGCATACCTTTTATAAGGGTCAGGCACAGGTGCAATCCCTGTGTTCCACATGCTTTCCCTATTCCCCCAGGGCTACATAGCTGACCATAGCGGGAGCAGGACTGGCATAATTGAGGGACTAATCTGCAGCCATAAAGGGGTAAAATAATGGACATGCTCCCCACCACCACACCCTTTGCATACCAGGATGTTCTGGGAAGTATTTTGACTCTGTGAAGCAGAATTCCTTCTAATGCTTCTTCTGGGGTGGTACAGCCTTGAAGAGACAATTGACTTCTTATGGTGAAATTCACCCATGTCTATGTGGCCCACAGAGAAGTGAGTGACTTGATAGCCCAGTGGTTAGGGCCCTCCCTTGGGATGTAGGACAGTCAGGTTCAGAGAAATATTCCAAAGAATATTTAAGTATTACAGCTTCAACTGGAGTGATTGAGAGAATCTTGCTTCTAAAATATCCCACAGAGCAGTGGGTTATGGCATTCACCTGGGAGGTGGGAGATGGGTTCATGACCTTGCTTCTCTCCATTCTTTTATCCCAGACATATTCCATTATTTTTTTCTTCTTACTATGCTTGTTCAGTGTGTCCATTTTTCCAGAATGGCGAAGGGTCAAATTCTGCCCTGGTTCATATTCTTTGCAACCCCACTGAATTTGCACAGTAATTCAGGCGAGGCAAGCCAGGGCAAAATTTTGCCCTATGAAATTTTAAAAGCTGGTCTTTTGGGTTTGTTTTGCACTCACAGGACCACTACAAGATTTATCTGGAATGTGCAAAGAAGAACAATTGCAAATATAATCTATTTTGTTAGGAAAGAGCCTCAGCTGGGGTCAGTTCTGGGAACCAAGGCCCGGATACTCTAAAGGTATTTTAGATGCCTAAAATCCCATCAAAATCAGTGGGAGATATTCTCCGAGATACTTCTGAGGACCAGGCCAAAGTCATGAAATAGATTCCTGTCTTCAGTGAGAAAAGAGGCTTTTGAAAGGCACAGTTTGCTTTCAGCAACAGAAAAATCTCCCAATGAGAGATCTGATTTGGCCAAAGAAAGTGATTCAGATTCCAATATGCATTTGGCTACTTCCTTTTACAGGAAGAAATTCAGAGATTATAGTGATAGGTGTGGTAGAAGAACCTGAATAGAAGACAAGAGTGTGAATCAGTGCTAAAAATGAACTACTTTAATAAATTATAAGTTGCGGCTGCAGTGTGTCATCAAACTGATTTCCATAGTTCCAACTCCCTTTTTAGTGATCTCCTTCACGGTGTTGGGTGTGCAGAAAATGGCAAAACAACACCACCACAAAAAACCCACATCACAGCTGCATGAACTTCACAGGATCCAGTGCAATAAGATACCACGGTTGGCAGCCAAAATGTACAAGGAACAGGAAAATGAGAACAAAAAGTCAGTTTAGCACCTTTTTCAAGAACAGTCAAATAATGAAAGACAAGATTATTCTTGTTGAGTAAAGCCTCTTCTGTTAGTGCCACTGCTGCTCTCAGACTGTTCTCTGATGAAGGGTAAAGAGGGAAAGACCTGATGTCACCATCAAAAAGCAGCATCAATATTTAGAAGCTTTAAAAATACAGAGTCAGATTTTACTTCGTTACACCACTATGAATCCATAGTAACTCCACTAAAGTGAATGAATAATTGAGACCAGAATTTGGGTTGCAGTTTCTAGCTAATGTTGGCATATAGCAATAAATTCAGAGGTTGATAGGCGCTCTCTTAACATTCAATGGCACCCAGAACTACTTACACTGACATAGCAAATATTAATGAGCATAAGGGAGATGTCAAGAAGCAGGAGAAGGGGAATAAAGGGTGGTCTATTTTAATTTACAATCTTATACATTCCTCTATGGATACATTAACACTTGAAAAAAAAAAAAAAAACACAGTGGCAAGTCTCACAGCCCAGGTCAACTGACTCAGGCTCCCAAGACTTGTGTTTCAGGGCTAAAAATAGCAATGTAGATGTTACTGCTCAAGTTGGAGCTTGGGCTCTGAGACTCTTTCCCCTCACTGCATTTCATTTTTAGTCTCATAGTCTAAGCCGAGAGCCTAAGTCAGTTGACCTGTGCCCTGAGACTCACTGCCAAAGGGTTTTTTTGTTGTTGTTTTGCAGTGTAGATGTACCCTATGGTGGGTTTTTTTTTTTTAAACCATACCCATATCTGCTGTACCCTCAGCATGAGTTAAATCTAATTTAGTCTCATCTCTGAATTCGGCCTGAAGTTTCAATAGGTAGCTGTTTTCTCTGATGGAAGAGGTAGCATACAAGTCCAATTATACAGTAGAACCAAGGGGAGATTAGGGGGACAAAAAAAATATGCTTTTTAGTCTTTAAAATGCTGGTTAGACAGAAAAGAATCTAATAGCATAGAATGGTATGGGAGAAACAATGACAATGCTGGTCAGTCAAAGGTTATCTCTGTACTCTTACTGTGGGAGAAGTAATGAAGTCCACCACCAAAGTAATCACATCATTATTTTTGCTGCACAATTCAAATAATACTTTCCCAAACATATGTTCAATATCTGGATAAATGGAATAAATTAACTTTTACTGGTTAGTACTGACCATAAAGACTTCATTATGATGCCAGGTAGTCAAGGTTGAAGAAAATATTAGGGGACAGATTAGCAATGAAAGGTTGCGTGTACATGTGTCTGTTGCTTACTAAACAATCGGAACTGAAGCACACTAGAAAAAGCTACATGTGTGTGAACTGAAGGATATGAAAAAGCCAGTGACCTATATTTTTCAGTTATCCACATTTACCGCCTGCATAGCATAGCTGTAACATTTTCTTTAGCTAGCTAATGTAATGGTATGTCACTGTACATATGTATATATACAAGGTATATGTTTATAAGTTAAAATTGTACAGTTGCATATTCGTTATTCTTGAGACTAACCTTTTCTAATCCTTGTTTGTTACTCAATATAGCCAAAACTGGCTTAAATGTTTTGATTTGAATCAATTATTAAAAGATGTATTAGGGTAAAATCAAAGTGAGCTGATTAAAAATAAATTGTAATGAACTATGAAATCTTTTTCATGCTACTGGTAGACAAATACTACAAAAAATATTCAAGCAATGTTCTCAAATAAAACCAACCAATACATTTCAGCTATATTTATGATGCTTTTTGAGTCATATTTCATATTCACATAGATTATTCTTCATTTGCAAGAATGATTGTGGAATGTGATAATCTTGCTGATAATTGTGTTAATGTGTTTGTGCCAAGGATTACACTAAATGTGTTGCATTATGAAATCTCGGATTTCTCTCCGAGAGTCACTCATTCAGGGGCCAGAACCAATATCATGTGCTATATGTGATCAGTTATACAGCACAAATAACAAATAGCCAACTTGAATAGATTGTGAATAACCCACTGGCCGATTATGTTCAGATACAGTCTTTGTTGAACAATTTAGACTAGCAAACATTTTCATAAAAATCAATTTCCCCCCCACAGATTACAGGGCAAAATACATCAAATAAATTATTTGTTCTGAATATTGCCAGCAGTAATCCATACTATATTCAGAAGACTGTACTGAAGTAGCAATGCTTTTCTTTCAGATTCCTCTTGTGAGGTGAGATGGTATAGTGCCTTTTCTCCAAGAATTGTGCACTTCATAGATAGAGCATCAAGCCTGGGATGATCATGGGGAGACATCCAGTGGACAGTTTCAGGTATGGAAACACTGCTACTGATCATCTGAATACTAGGCTGTCAATTAATCGCAGTTAACGCATGTGATTAACCCAAAAAAATTAATTGCAGTTAATCGCACTGTTAAACAATAGAATACCAACTGAAAATTATTAAGTATTTTGGATGTTTTTCTACAATTTCCAACAGATCAATTTCAGTTACATCACAGAATATAAAGTGCACAGTGCTCACTTTATATTTTTTTATTACAAATATTTGCACTGTAAAAATGATAAAAGAGTATTTTTCAATTCACCTCTTACAAGTACTGTCGTGAAATCACTCTAGCATGGAAGTGCAACTTACAAATGTAGATTTTTTCCGTTACATAACTGCACTCAAAAACAAAACAATGTAAAACTTTAGAACCTACAAGTCCTCTCAGTCCTACTTCTTGTTTAGCCAATTGCTCAGAGAAACAGGTTTGTTTACATTTGCAGAAGATAATGCTGCCTGCTTCCTGTTTACAATGTCACCTGTGACTTCAGCCTGCAGCCACTGGGAGCTGCAGGGTATCACCACCTCCGGTGGTGGCCAAGCACTGCAGGGTACCCTTGCCACCACCAGTGATGGGGAGGAATCCCCCAGCAGCTCCCCAGCCACCAGGGCCATGGACAGTGGGCTGGGCATCCCACAGCAGCTCCCCAGCTGCTGTAAGCGGGGTTCCCTCCCAGCCACTGGGCAGAGGCTGCAGCTCCCAGCCACAGCAGGGCAGGGTGCTGGACCCTCTTCCCTCCCTGTTTTGTCATGGACATTTTTAGTAAAAGTCAGAGACAAGTCATAGCTTCCGTGAATGTTTGTTAATTGCCCGTGACCAGTCCATGACAAAAGCCTTAGCTATTGGCAATCTTTCCTCTCGTATAGGATATTGGCACTCTACATCTTTGGATAAAGGATCTCACCTCCTGAACTCTGTTGAACTCGCCAGCACAAAGCCCTGAGTCAACAAACATGTTAACATATTCTATGTTCCTGGATATGCAATAAACTGCCAGATGTTATCAGCTAGTTATCTTAGTAGGTTTGAAGCCCACATATTTAAAATTCTAATTTTCACACTTTCAGTTTTCTTGAATCTCTGATATTGAGGATGATACATAGAGATTATAAAGCATTCTAAATTAATAGTAAATTGCACCAGGATGTAAAGATAAATTGCTATTCAAAAATATAACACTAGATTTGTTTAAAGATTGATCTTCAGGCCCCATGAGAAGTGTAATATAAATATGGGGTTAAAATCTGTGCCTACTCTTCATCCAATGGATTCGCTTCAATGGGACTACACACAGAACATAAATTGTGGTTCTTCATCACAAGCCAGGGGAAGTCCCAGGCCCAAATCAGTCTTTAGTGCTTCCCTCTAAGCTCCATTTATTGTCCAAACAACCAACAAACTCACAAAAAGAAAACAAAGCTTCCAGCTAGAGTCAACTCCAAGGGTTTCCCACCTAGAATCTCCCTTCCTCAGGGACTACTGCAGGAGGCTATCCTTTCCTCTGCAGTCCATCACTTTCCTGCAGCTTTTTATAGGGAACACCTTCTCATCTGGGTCTAATTAGTGAACAGGTCAGACTTAGCTGCAGGCCCCTGAAGTGGGAGACCACCTTTTTAGGTATTCAAGTAAATCTATTTATTCATGTCTGAATATCGGTGACATCACATCAGAATTTTTGGAAGCCATCACAATCACTGTTCCCTCTAAGCTGTGCGCGTGCACACAGATCCTAAACCCCGCGCACACGGCGAAACACCATGTGCACAAAAAATTGCACAGAAGCACAAGAATTCGCACAGAAGAAATTTTTTTGTGTACGTGGCCTGTCAAAAATTAGATGGAACACTGGTCACAATGCAACGCTAACTTTGAGCACTCAGCATCTGTCCTTCAGTGATCTGTCGCAGATCATCCGTCCATCTCCTCACTAGTTGTCCTGTACTACAATAAATCATAACTTTCTCAAGGTTATTTCCATCTCTACGCTATAATGAGACCAAAGTAAATAAGTTTTCATCTGTTGATTTCTGATATCAGTGCCTGCTGCTCTCCAATAATATTTCTAATTTTGGCATTTGTCTTCCCCCCTATCCCCCCATTCAGCAGATATGCAAGAGGCTTCGCCAGAACCACATTTCAAAAGCACCCATTTTCTTTTTGCCAGCAGCATTAACTTCCCAAGACATGCATCCATAAAATAGTACTGAAAAAAATATTAGACTTTTCACCAGCTGCACCTTCATATATTTTAAGATACCACAGTTTTTCCACACTTTCTTAAGGAAGACCATAACTGAGCAAGCAGTCCTTGTGACAGGAAGCAATTCATTTCAGAATTTAGGCAATAAACTTGTATATCATACAGTTTTTCTAGGTCTTCCTTCTAAAGTGATGTTATAATTTTTTGTGCAAAGAAGTTTTTCTGCAGATTTAAAAATATAATCCAAATGTCTGGAGAATATTTTTACTTGCATATATAAAAATATCTTTCTAGACAGAAAACACGTCTTTTTATGTTGACAATAAAATGTGCTTTTTTTTGGTGAAATTTCTGTCAACTATCTTCATAGAAAGGTTATAAAATCACCAAACTACAGTATACTAAATGAAAGCCCTGAATTGCTTTTGCAATTTGAGTCTGGAAAAAGGAAAGACGAAAATTATGACAAAGGAGCTTATTCCAAAGCAAGCTCCTTGCAAGTCCAGTGGAAGTCATTCGGAGTTGCTGCCACTCAGTACCTGTCAGGATCAGCTCATAAAGCACAGTTCCATCATAGAATGCAAGAGGAGCAATCATATAAAATGACATATTTAGTCATAAACTTTAATTTCTTAAATCCTACTTGTGTTGTACAATGTAATTAAGGGAGATGTGGAAAAGTTGGTAAATGAGACTCAGAACTTAGGAAAATAAAAAACAAAGCCATTTTTTCCCTTCTTTCCTGTACCACTTTCTTCTTGATGGAAATGTCTCTGTTGCATCCATTATCATGCGTGTTAGTGCCCTCTCCTCTGCAATCTCTCAAGGCAGAAACCCTAATTATAGTCAAAATTAAATATATAAAAAGGACACACTGAAACTTTATCATTCTGTTTTGTAAAAGTAGGTTACTTATTTCCTTTCCATGGTAGCCATAGCTGAACTATTGTATATAGCTGCCCATAGCCAAAGGCTGTTTTCTTTTATAAGTAATGGGGAGGCTACAAATTATGTGGATTTGGCTGACTTAAAATTACAAAGGATAAAACAAGTGCTTTGCATCACTTTGGAATACACAGCAAGGTAAATTGCGTGGTCAACACCATGAGACAGACTTGTATGGAAAAGTCCTACCGCATTTCAGAGGGATGAAACTAATAAGCATCTACAGAAATTGAATTAAGTTCTACAGAACTGACAAAAAAACCCGACAGAACTTAATAGAAAATTAGATCCTTTCTATAGTTCTTTTTAAAAATCATATATAACTATAGCAGATTTATAATTCTTTATTAAATTCTACAGTATTTCTATTCAGGTTTATAGAAGATGAGTAAAATAAAGACATTCATCACATACTTTCATCAGAATATAATATACTCTGTTCTTCAGTGTTATAATACATCTTTAAGTACCTACTCCCACTCACCCACATGGGCAACTTTCTGGGAGAGCAGCGGGTTTCTCGGGACTCTGTCCCCCATCTTTGGATAATCTAATCCACTAACTCAAATTCGACTACCATCTCTATACAGATGACTCACAGATCCACCTCTTTACTCCAGACCTGTCTCCTATCCAAACTAAAATTTTAGTCTCTCTGATATCTCTTTGTGGGTGTCTAGCCATCAGCTCAAGCACAACACGGCTAAAATGGAGCTCTCAATCTTCACCCCCAAGCCCTCTCTGCTACCTCTTCTCTCAACCACTGTGGATAACATCATCATGCTGACTGTCACTCATGTCAGTAACCTGGAATGTCAACTTCCACTTGCACCTCTCTCTGGGTCCTCACACCTATGCTATATTTAAATCTTGCTGATTCTCTCCAATATAATATCTCTAATATATAGCCTTTGCTATCCATCCACACAGATGAAACTCTAGTCCAGACTCTCATTACCTCACGTAATATCTCAATTACTACAACATACCTTTCCCTGGCTTGGCAAATCCAATCTTGCCCTGTTCGTATCCATTCAGAATGTTGTTGCAATGATCATTGTTCTAGCCTGTCACTTTGACCACAGTGCCCCTCTTTGCTTCCCTCTCTCTTCTATATTGCATCGAACATAAGCTACTTATCTTCACTGTATGCCCTTTCCGACCTATCCCTACTCTACCTATCATCTCTCATTCACTATTAAGAGATTGGTTTAGGCCTCAGATTGACCCTTGTTGCCTGCCTCCATCACCCACTTGTTACACTTTCACACAAAAGCATCTTCATGCTTTCATGCTCCCCAACATCCTTGAAAGGTGCTCCACATAAATATCTGCAAAGCTACCTCACTATCCTCCTTCAAATCCATCCTTAAAACTCTCCTTGGTTAGGCCAATGGTGTATGGAGGTCACTGCCTATCATGCAGGCCAAATATTGTCTCATTATTTCCTTGTACTCCCCTAAAAGGTCTGTCCATATCCATCTCTTGCGTCTTGTCTTGTATTTAGATTGTAAGTTCTTTGGGACAAGGACCATCTTTTTGGTCTATGTTTGTATAGCATCTAGTACAATGGCATCCTCTCCGAAGACTAGGGTTTCTCGGTGCTACAGTAAATCAAATAAATAATAATAATTGTTATGTCCTTAAAAGCCTGCTATGGAAACCTCCTACAAAATTTAAAAGAAAATATTGTTGAATTATCTGCAGAATTGTAGAGGGTGGTTGAAAAATCATTTAGAACTGATCTTATTCTCCATTAAATTCCATAGATTTTTAGAATAATTTGTACAGAACTCTGTTGTTTCATCTCTAATAAATACAAGAGGACTTTCTCATAAGAGATTTCAGAGGAAGAATGATCAGGCCTCAGTATTTTAAGACTGAACTTTCAGAGAGCAGGCAAAGCAGGCATCTGATTATTAGTGTAATACATTATAGTTTTGGACTACAGCAATGGAATCAATGTAGTTAGAAGTGGGGCTGAAAACATTAATAAAACTGTTTGAAAATTCAATTTTTAAAAAAAGTGTTTTTATTTTAATAATTAGGTCTTACTAAATACGTGGTTAAGAATCACAGACAACTAATTCAGAAAACATCACTGAAAGGAATGAAAAGACTATAAAAATAGCCAAAGTAGTACCAAAACAACTCTGTGTGTACCAGTCTTTATCTGCCATATATAAATGCCTATTTAATCCTAATATTCAAGGACACACATACAGGTCCCTTGAAGAGAGGCCTATCAAAAGGCAAAGTAGAAAAGGGGTTCCCGGGAACCAGGTTAGGTCAGATACTGTCAAGGTAGACATGGCACTGATGACCAGGGACTGGGCAGAAAGCCATCTCATATGCCCAGCTGGGGATGTTAAGGAGGTGGTGGATAAGATGACCAGGATGGAGAAGACCCAGACAGACAAGGGAACCCACACTGATGCAGAACAGGCTGTGGTAGGGACTCAGACCCTGGAGGAGAGGATGCTGGAGGATCCAGTGGGCCAGGTAAAAGAGCTGTAGGAGAAGTTGGCAGCTGCTGAGGAGGCCCTGCATATAGCCGAGGGGAACTTAGAGAGTTCCAGAGGAACCAGGCCAGGTATGCTACTGAGGAGAAGGAAAATGTGTGTTTCCTGCTGGAAGGTGTGCAACAAGAGAGGGATAACCTGCAGGCACAGCCCAGACTTGTGCAGGGCAGGAGACATCCCTACCCCTGAGAATTGTAGTCTTAAGGGGGAGGGTGCATGATGTGGCATCTGCCCCACACTGGCCCATAAGTGGTAACAGAGCCCTAGGAAGGCTGTGCAGGAGGCAGCCAATTAGAGAACGGCTATGAGAAGCAGCCAATCAGGGATGGGCTGGCCCACGAAAGAAAAGGTGCAGGGCAGAGCAGTTTCAGTAGCTGCCTGGAGCTTGAGGGGGGGAAGTTCAGGCTCCTAGCAAGAGGAAGGAGAACCAGCATCCTGGACAAAGCAGTGCTGCCAGGAGGGACCGGGGAAGCCAGAGAGAGCTCCTGGCTAGCTGCTAAGATTGGCCGGCCGAAGCCCTGAGTTAAGGGCGAAGAAGGTGCTGGGGGACCGCGGGGAGGTGGGCCAGGGAAATAAACTGAGGAGTCGGAAGGGACACAGCAAGTGTTGACCATCTACAGGGTCCGTGGGCTGGGACCTGGAATAGTGGGTGGGCCTGGGTTCCCCCGCTCCCTGCCACTGAGGAAGTGGCCAATTAGCTGCGGTTGCCATTGAAGGAAGTGGCTGGACAGCAGACTGCCGTTCCCCCGGAAGGGGAGAGAACAGACCAGAAACAGCCAGTGAAACAGCCAGAGGGACGCCAAACAGGATGTGGTCCTTGGAGCGACATGCGTCCAGGAGCAGAGGTGACTGTGGGCGAGACACCACCAGAAGAGGTTGAAGAGCTAATTCCCATAAGAACCAGTAGGAGGTGCCACAATGGTGAGTCACACCCCTATCACACCTTGACTCAGAGAGGGGCATTAGTGGACCAGAAAATGTGATAATTAAACACAAGGCCTAACTCTGCAACCTCTGCTTATGCATATAGTGCTATTACAATCAACAGGACTATCTGCATGAGTAAATACTAGTAAGAATTGTAATATTAGGGCCACAGAAATCTTTTATATCTGTTGCTAGCAGAAATCTTGCTTTCAGAAATGAGTGATATGAAAAAGAACATTCTGTAAAATAAAACTTATAGGAGAATCTGATTTGTGCCAGCGCGTCTGCAGTTTTCCTCAGGTATTACAGCGCTTTCACTAGTATATTTTCTCCTGGTTTCCAGTTGTCCACATTATTTGCTGTATTGCTAATGCAATACATTCAGAAGTATAATAACTCAGATCACGAGGCTGGGAGTTGGTAAGCCTGGGCTGTATTCCTGACTTTACTCACTGACTCACTTTGTAATCTACATTTAGCAAATTTCTTAACTGCTCAGTTTATCCTTCTGAAAAATACATATAGTAATAGGTGAATATATCTCACAAGGTTATTGTGAATTTTAATTAAATAAAAAATCCTAGTATGTAAATATACTTTGAGATCATTGCATAAAAAGGCACTATAAAATATTACATAAAGTTAATAAATGCATTTTAAAAATTCAAACAAATATAGTCACATGGGCCTCTACTAAGGGCCTTATGCCAGTTTATGCTGGTAGGCATCAGCATAAATCCTGGGTGAATTTAACTCACGCAATTTTCTATTATATATCACTGCACATATACATGTAGCCATGTATTTTCCACATCTCTACTTTATTAGAAAGCTAACAGTAATAACATATTTCCAGTGCTACAACTGCAATAAGCCTTCACATATTTTCCATTATCCTTTTGTACTGTCTGCAGAATTAGAAGAGGTAGACTGCTTTCTATCAAACAGAAATTCATATTTACACAGTGATCTTACAATCAGAACACTGATTATTAATTAAAAACACACCGAAGTGCCTGATCAGTTTCTTTCATGGTTCAGCGTTTTCCTGTTACAAAGAAAATTTGTACCTCTAAGCCTTATGCAATATTATTCTTTGTGGATCAAAAATCCTGGTTGCCACGGAAACTGTAAAAAAGAAAATCAGTCATGACAAAGCAATAGAATAACGGAAAACATCTGCTGTGAAATCACTCACTGGCTCAGGTTTTCCTATCAGAAATACTTGAGTGAATTCAACTTGAAATTAAAGCATTTCTTAAAATCTAAGTCCCAAACTACAAATGTTTAGTGAGTTTAAGGCATTCAGATATGTACTCTCTCTATAGATTGGAAGGAGGTAACACTTTTTGTGTGTGTATACTATATAAAAACAGAATTGTGTATATAAAATATGTTGTTTTTCTTTGCTAGACCTTTTATTAAAAGCTGTTTTGTGGATGCAGACACATCTGGCACAGAATGTTTACTGTGCTAATGATCCATCTTGCTCAATGCCTCTATACACAGGACAATGAAATAAACCACATACACAAAAAGAGATGCAAGACCCTTGATAAGAAATGCCAAAAGGGGATAATTATATTTGGCAGGCAACATAAAATAAACTGTGTTGTAGTTTAAAACAGTACATCAAGAGTCACAGATCAATCATCTTTCCTTTTGCTGCTCTATTAACATTTCTCATTCAGAAAAAAATACCCTAAAATTAATATCAAACTGTATCTGAAAAATCATTTGCCACGTAAAAATAGAATGAAAAATAAGAGTCCAAGCCAGAGTCATGCAATTCCTGTTCAAATACAAATGGCTTGTGGGGATCAGGTTGTGAATGACAACTATGGTGGTCAAAGATCCATATAATACCCTGGAATTCATGATCCTGTCAAACTTAGCCTCTGAATTATTCCATTATTGGGCTATATAGTGAGAAGTGCTTGATTTATCCTCTTGTCAAATGTGTATAATAATGTAAAAGGTCTTGAGATTGCTGCATGAAAGGCACTACATAGAAATGCAGTTGAGAATATTAGGCTTAAGGGCCCGAATCCTAAATTTGAAATGCCAGGGCACAATCCTGAAGTGCCTTCCACAGGGTGCAGGTCATAAACACAGCAGAATAGGATGGATTTAAAAAATAATAATAATATAATAATAATATTAATAATATTTTTAAATTAATTTTTATTTAAATCAGACTTTCACTAAATACTTTAATTTTTAATATTAAATACATCTATAAAAACTAAGGTTGTCATAATTTTAAATATCTATGAAAATAATTTAAATGAAAACAATCAAGTAGTATATAGTTGCTGTCAAAGTTTTAAACAAAGCCAAGCCACTTAAGCCATCACTTTTCCTGGGTGGAAACTTGCATCTCTCTCCTTTCAGAATGACATTTTAAGGCTTCTCAGGCTCCCTGATTATCAGACATACCCATTCTCCTCCATATTTGACCTAGACTATACCCTTTACCAGAGTTGTGCAGCAATCATGTAAATCCTCTGCACAGCTTACAACCAATTAACTGTGCTGTTGTGGATCAGGGGTAGTTTCCAGAGGAATTTTTACCCACTTGAGCACTGTAATGAGAATTTTTTAATTTCTCAAAGCTATAGGGGAATAGGATTATAATACTTAGAAATCATGTTCTGCACCTTTTCCCCTGTTTTGCAAAGACTGCAAATGTAAGGACAACTTGCCTCAAAGAGTCAAGAAATATCAATTTACAAGAGACTATAAAAGCTGGGTAGGCAAAACTTGAATTGGTGACTTCTCACGGTATACCTTTATCATTTTACTTAGGTGGTGTTGTCACTTTGACACTCATGGGAAGCAGTGGAAACACTTAAGAGTGCCTTTTTTTAGGGTGAGCTAGGAAGCAGCAGAATAACTTTAGAATGATATAAATAAATAAAAGTTTATACATATAAGAAAAAGGCCAGATAAATATTTGAGTTGATCTCTCAGCACCTAGTGTAACATCTATTGGAATAATAATTTCATCAAGAAAGAAAAATCTTTCTTAGCTCTATAAATATTAAGCAGTCTTTATCACCACAGCCAAACAGATGCATTTTTCTCTCCTTTAACTGTTCTCCCAAATCAGCCACTAAGCAACTATCTTTAAATGATTTCCCAGCCCTGTTTATATTTAGCTGTTTAAAAGAAGAAAACAAAAAACACAACCCAGTGCAACTCACTCCACCAATCACTGTAGAAACAGAACATGCCAATAGCTTTATAACAATTCTCTGGTTACTAGGTAACCTATAGTGGTAGTTAAAGAACAGAGCTATTTCTATTTCATGTCAACCAATGTCAAAGTGCTAAATTAGGCTGTATTCCATTCTGTATGTTTTAAACCAGTTTTTGTTTTAAAATTACTAAAATTCACAGTAACAGCATTCTATATCGTATATAACTAAATACAATATGGTGGTTTGCTTTTTCCATACTACCAGTGTCTGAACACAAAATAGGGGAAGTTAATAGTAAACAAATATCTATCATTAACAAGACATGATATTGCTCAACACAAAACAAATAATGATTAAGGCATTATACCATATAACTGCATGTAAACAAATTGTTTTGAAGTGTGATTAGGAACCCAGTGGAAGGAAAAAAGTCAGACTGTGTTAAAGTTCTGGGTTCAAATTTAGGAAGTTTGAAATTTCCCAGACTATTTGAATGCATCGAACTCAAACCAGAATTTAGATTTCTCTCATTTCAACAAACATTCCACAAAAACACGTTTAAAGCAATATTGTTGGATATTCCAACCATTTCATAATATGGAATAAGTATGGAGTAAGTCACTGTGGATACTTCTCTGGAGACTTCCACGCAGTGTGCAGCAGCAGTCAAAAAAGCAAATGGGATGTTAGGAATCATTAAAAAAGGGATAGAGAATAAGACGGAGAATATCTTATTGCCCTTATATAAATCCATGGTACACCCACATCTTGAATACTGCATACACAGGTGGTCCCCTCATCTCAAAAAAGATATACTAGCATTAGAAAAGGTTCAGAAAAGGGCAACTAAAATGATTAGGGGTTTGGAACGGGTCCCATATGAGGCGAGATTAAAGAGGCTAGGACTTTTCAGCGTGAAAAAGAGGGGACTAAGGGGGGATATCATAGAGGTATATAAAATCATGAGTGGTTTGGAGAAAGTGAATAAGGAAAAGTTATTTACTTGTTCCCATAATATAAGAACGAGGGGCCACCAAATGAAATTAATGGGCAGCAGGTTTAAAACAAATAAAAGGGAAGTTCTTCTTCACACAGTACAGTGTCATCCTGTGGAACTCCTTCCCTGAGGAGGTTGTGAAGGCTAGGACTATAACAGGGTTTAAAAGAGAACTGGATACATTCATGGAGGTTAAGTCCACTAATGGCTATTAGCCAGGATGGGTAAGGAATGGTGTCCCTAGCCTCTGTTTGTCAGAGGGTGGAGATGGATGGCAGGAGAGAGATCACTTGATCATTACCTGTTAGGTTCACTCTCTCTGGGGCACCTGGCATTGGCCACTGTCGGTAGACAGGTTACTGGGCTGGATGGACCTTTGTCTGACCCAGTATGGCCATTCTTATGTTCTTCTTAAGTATACTTGAACAGTTGAGGTTAAAATGTTTAACAGACACAGACATATTTAAATAATTCATGTTCAAATAGTTATACGCAGGAAATAGAAAGAATCTGTGCAAGTGCTTCAATTTTTCATGCTCCATTCTTTATCTTACGCCCTAGTCCCTAGCTGGAATAACAGGCAGCTGAAATCTTTAACACACATGAAGAAGTGGTGTAAGCTCCTCAAGTAGTCAGAGGTTTCAAACACAAACCAGGAGGCAGAATGTATTATAGCAGAGTTCATAGTTCAGAATCTGTATACAGAATGGTCAGTCCCAAATTACCTATTTTACAGTCAGTTTAATGATGCTTATTATTTTAATGACCAAAATTACTCTAGTCTTTTTTGTTGTTATTGTTTTGACAATACCATTTAAATAGAACATAGTAATCTGGGAGTCAGATATTGCAGTGATCTGCTGCTGAGCCAACTTGTTCCTTCCTGCTCCCACTTTACCACTGACACACTCCTGGGCTGAAACGGCCTCAGGAGAGTTATTAAAATCACATCAATAAAGTTCCTAAAACATTACATTAGTTAGCACTTGCTGTACAACATTGCCATTCTCAGAATGCCAGATTTGCTAAGTGAATATTTGGACGTTTGAAGTGTTCTTGATGTCATTACTCCATTGGTCACCCAGGGAAACACCCCTTCCCACCAGAGGACATGGAGCACAATAATCCTGTTGGAAAAACTAGGCAGAGCAACTCCTTTTGTGTCACTAAGGGGAGCAAAGACTCTGGTGTACACAGATGGAAAATTGGATGCCCTCCTCATTCTAATGAACACATTGTTTGTAGTCCTGGCACTGTTCACTCTGCTTGCACGTACCATCTCTTTCCCCTACTCTCTGCCAGTCTTGCCTATTTAGATTGTAAGCAATTTGGGGCAGAGGACTAACTCTTATTCTATGACAACAGTGCCTAGCACAATGGGGTCCCGTTCTTGACTGACTGCTAGCCACTACCCTGATAAACATGATTAATAATCCAGCAAGATGGTGAAGACCATCTGAGACAGAGTGAGGGGAGTTTTCAATTATCTTTACATTAAGTTTCTTAGGTGTAATTATTGCAGTTTTCATTTTAAGCCCTTGCTGTATTAAGGACTACTATATTTACATTGTGCTGAAGGGGTTACCTTGCTAAACATTAATTTAATAGCAGGGTAAACAAGGCCTGTAAAACTTCTTCAAATTGCTGGTGTGCAAGTTACTGGTGTGCAAGGGTTTAAAGTGCTGGGAAGTGGCAGGGGAAGCAAAGATTTCCTCCTCTGCTAAAAGCAGAAGAGTGTTTCTGCTCCTTTCCCTGGCTGAAGTAAGCCATGCTCCCTCACAGCTACCTCTTCTCCTTTGTTGGTGCAATGAGAGCTCTCCCTCCTGTTTCAGTCTATTCTAACTACTGGTTACTGATACTTTTTTATTTTCTTGATTATGCATTACTTTCATTAGAGCTAGGAGTGACGTCTTTCAGTTCACAATCCTTTTACTATTCCTCAACTTTTCTGAAAACCCCTATGATTGTCTCTATGCTGAGCTTTTTCTTAAAAACCTCAAAGCAAAGTTACAGAGTAATGCAAACACTGGTGCTGTCTAAGTTAGTGGTCTCACCATTCCTACCACCGATGGAGCTGTGCTAATCATAGCACAATGATGGAATTTTTAAGAAAAACCTCAGTGCGGATAAGGTTATGTGCAGAGGAAAGAAAGCTGATTAACAGAAAATAATTCTTAATGCTAAGAAATATCTTTTTTCAGCATAAACTTAAGAACATTTTAGTGAAATGGCTACATACACTAACCTTGCTTTGAAAATTTTCCTCCCTTATAAAAAGTTACAAAGGGCAGATGGCCACCCAACTTCCATTGCAAGTCAATGGGAGTTGGGCACCTAACTTCTCTTTGTGCTTTGAAAATACCCACCACAGGCTATAATCTGACTGCTTTTTTGTTTTAAATCTTGTGCAGTCTGGCTTTACCAATTATGTAGAAATTCAGCAGCCATGTCAGATTTTTAAAAGACATTAGTTGCACTAGAAAATACAGAGTGTACTTACAACAATCACAAGAGTGCCAGTCTGCAACCTCTTGTCTCTTGAGGGAGGAAATGTACTTCAGTTTACTTTTCTTGACTTATTGCACAGCATTAAGCTTTGAGTGTTATATTTTAAAATACTAGCCCAATTTCATCCCTGCATAATTGCAGGGATTTCAGGTAAATTTTCCCAAATTTGATATGTGTCAAATTACTTCTTCAGATAGATTCACCGCTTGAAAAATCTGAATTGTATAAAGGACATAAAATCTTTTCCCTATCACTTTGTCTCAGTCTCACCTGAAATACATCATAGGTAAAGATCTATGGAACAGTGACGAGAGTAAGAAGTGATATTTAGTTTTAATTATCAGAACATAATGAATTTTTAATTATAACAGCTCATCTGTCCTTGTAAATCTGTGAACAACATGTATTTGAGGTTGTATTTTCCCTCAACAACCATTCAACTAACATGATCAATTGACTTTTAGTGTAATACTGTAATCAGATTAACAGCATTTTACAGCAGATTTACTCCATCTTTATTATTTTAGCTCAAGACAAGGTTTCATAGCTCATTTACCTGAAATCTACATGGGAAATTAATATTGCAGCTTGTCATGTGATCAGCTATTAGTTAACCAGTCATACATTAAGTTGTGTAATAAAATCCTGTTGTTTTATTCATTAATTTTCTTGCCTGTTTTTTCCCCCTCTGGCCCTAAACCCTGTAAAAGAAATTTACCATGGTCTAAAAATGGGTAGCAGTTTTCATCATCACAATGCCATTGTGATACTGTCTTCCCAGTAAGGCAAAAAATTCGGGGGGGGGTTAGTAAAAAAAATCCAACCACATTCTTATCCTACATCCTTCACTACTGTACGAAGAACCATGTCAGCTGCCTTAGTGTTGCTTGGGAAGGGAAGTGTAGAGGCACTGATTTAGGGCTTGTCTACACTACAGACACTACTGTGGCACAGCAGCTGCGTATATTGTAGCGCCATACTGTAGACACGGTCTACAGAGACAGAAGAGGCAGTAGCTAGTGGTGCTCATACTGAGGTTGTGAATTTTTCATTCCCCTGAGTGACACTGCTTGGTTGACCCACGTTTTAGGGACACACGGGGCCTCACACTCTCATATCCAGACAGTATCTCCAATTACTGATCGAGTATATTACTACGTAACATGTTTCTTTTCCCATTAATGTTGGCAGGCCTAGAGGATTCAATATCAATATGCACTTCCACTCTGATGGAAAAGCTGAGGTTTTGTAGGTTGCAACCATGGTTGAAAATTAATTCAGATCCCTGGGGCCTTTGAAAATGGCAAGTCTAATGCAGTTGCCTAGGGCCACAGAAGATATATGGCATGGAAATTCTACACTACATGGAATTAGTTGCTCCATGGCTTTGGGTGTTTACAATGTTTCCTGAAAAATTAAAGCTTTCGTTAAGAGAGAGAAAGCAGATGTGTATGTAAACATCCAGCCCTCCTGGGCAGTGGCAAGAGGAGGTCAACTGCCCATCTACCCACGCCGCTGGGACTCTCCTGGACAGCTCACACCCCACCACGTTTGGCCACTGCTGCCACTCAGGCCTGGGCTCCCTTTACTTTTTCTCTTACTCCTGGTCTCTCTATGGCTAACGCTCCGCCCGCAGGGGCCATTTGCTCCTTGCCCACCTGAGGCTGCCCCTCCTACTTGGGCCGGGCTTCCTCCGTTGGCTCACCCGCTCCTCCACGCCACCCACCAGAGGGGCCTGCGCTCCCCTCAGCTAGGCTCCGGCTCCCTCCTGCCCCTACCCGCCCTATGGCTGCCCCTGCTGCTGGGGCTCACCCCACTGCAGCTCCCGCCCGGGTTCTCCCTCTCGCCGCCCATTACCGTAGCACCCGGCGCCTTCCACTCACAACCAACAGCACAGTGCGCTGGTCTCCCATGCCGGGGCCCCCCAGCCCTTGCGGCTCCCTGGCTGCGCCGGGGCCCTCGCATCCGCTTCCCCTCCCAGGGGGCCCTTCCCCCGCCGCGCCGCGCCGCGCCGCCTGGGCCCCCGTGGAACGCAGGCGGAGGGAGGCGAACAGCTGCCCCCATTTCGTCTGTCCTGTGCCGCCCTCGCTGCCCCCAGCGCCCCCCTTACCTGGCTGGGACTGCCCACAGCGTAGCTCGTTGCTAGGCAGGGGCTCGGCCCTGCCCGCCCGCCGATGAGCCGAAGGGGGGTGGCCGGCGCCTCGGCCGGCCGCTGCCCGCACGGCTCACTCCGCTTAACTGGGCGGCACCTGCAGCCTCCCGCGAGCGCGGGGACAGGCGGGGCGGCTCCACTGTGGCCGGCGGCCGGCTGCACTGGGCGGCATTAGCCCCTAGGTGGTGCTGTCGTACAGCCTCGTTCTCTTATCTACTACGGCCGCTGCTCCGCGCCGGCGAGGCCGGGAGCGCCGCAGCTCTCCAGCCAGCCGCAGGGCACTGGAGCGGGAGCGGCTCTCAAGGGGCGACGGGAGCGGCACGGCAAGTCTGCTTTTCACAGCGATGGACCCTGGTGCGCTTTCTGTTTGGGCAGGAGAAAAGGAGGACTTGTGGCATCATCGATGAAGTGAGCTGTAGCTCACGAAAGCTCATGCTCAAATAAATTGGTTAGTCTCTAAGGTGCCACAAGTCCTCCTTTTCTTTTTGCGAATACAGACTAATGCGGCTGCTACTCTGAAACCTGTTTAGGAAGAGATCCTCCCAGCTGTGAACCGGTGCAGGGATGGCTTCTCTAGTCTGGAGGCACACTGGGACATTATCTGTAACAGAGGTGTGAATTGCCCAATTCAGCTCACTAGAGCACTGGCCCTAAAATGCAACAATAACAAGCGAAAAAATCTAAAGTACTATTTAAATGCTGATCATTGAGTAGAAGTAGCCAACATGTCTGGTTTCATTTGAAAGGGTATTCTACAAGAAGTAGGTTGCAAGATTTAAAGATATAAAAACTGAATGCCCAATCATGTTGTAGCTTCTCTGCTAGAATTCTGGAGACAGGAAGGAAAAGAGTGAAATAAAATCATATTTCTATTTATATAATAATATTACAGAAGTTAGAAATTAAAAGTGACCTATTAAATCAGCCTTTCCTCCTTCTCTAGTTAAAATGTCCTCTACCACAGTGCTACTCAAAGTGGTGGTCCGCAGATCTGTGTCGGTCCGTGAGCAATCATTGGCTGCCAGTCTGCGCGCACATTGGGAAAAAAAGTTGCCAGTCGCCCACAACAGATAGCTTGAGAAGCACTGCATCATCAAGATTTAGAGAGATTGTAAACTCTCAAGGGGAAGATCACCAGAGAGACTGGAAGATGTTAGGAAGGTATTTTTTCCTTAAAAAATAAAATTTCAAGATTGGGTGAAATCAGTTTTATTTTAAACTAATGAATAAAGATGCCAATAATTTAGTAAACATCATATTAGTGTTTTCATTTTTGTGAATAAATACTAAATCCTAAAGATCTTAAAAAACAGATCAATCAAACAGGTTTCCAATGGCCCTTCTTCAGTTTTTAAGCCATTCATAAGTTTTTCTTTTGTAATATCCAATTTTTTCATTACATATCAGTCAAGTCAGTAAAGCTTTGCTCTAGACTCACAAAGACATAGATCATTTTCTGAATGGTCTAGTTCAGCTAGGGTTACTACTTGGCCGGTATTTGACCGGCCTGGCCATTTTTTAATGGATTTGCCAGTTGCAGAAAAATAATTTAATCTGCTGGGATTTTTTTACGTGGATCTAAAGATTTGCATTATCATCACAATACACTGGGATATCTAATGTTAAAAGTTTCTGTGTCCAGCTAAAGATGTTGCAGTGGTCCCATGTCCATGATTTAAGGAATAACAGAATAAAACTGTTGAAAATACAGCAGCTGTCTGCGCACCAACACACAAGCACACCACGCATGTGTGAGAGAGGGTTTGAGTTACACGAGAGTGTGTGATATTATCAATCTTATATGTATGTGGTATCACTCTAGATACTATAAGTGGCTGTTGAAGGGGAGGGTTTGTGGAGTTGCCCTGTGGTTGGGGTTGCAGTGGGCTTGCTGGGGCAGGTTTTTTGGATTTCAAAGGTGGTAACCCTAAAAGTTCAGTTCATATACAAATATCTCACAACACAAAATATGTCTTTTGTTACTTAAAAAACTTAGTACTTAAATTATTGTGGTTCAGCGTTCTCCATTCTCTTCCTTTCTTAGGCCCTGATCTGGCAACTCATTCTGTAGGGGTGGAAGCAGAGGTCTACTGACATGCATCTACTTGCAGGATTGTGGCCAAAGAGCTTGCACCATGCAGCTCCATCATAGTAGTGTTACTGGTACAGAAAAATCCCATACAAACAGTGTAAACAAGCCCTTAATTTTGGATGCTTTAAAAAAGAAAATATAGAAGAACAAATTCTGCAGTCCTTAGGCAAAACTTCCACAGACTATTGGGAGTTTTGTCCAAGGACCAGAGTTGATTCAGAAGACAAATATATGATTGTGCATATCTGGTTATCTTGAAATTCTGCAGCTGCATATGTCTAAATAAACATAGTTGCATGACTTTTAAGATATGTGGTGCTGCTCATCATGTACATGAGATTTAGAATAAAGAATCTGAAGTGATATTTCAGGGCTCTTCTTTTTTTCATCAGTGTCTGACTTTTTAAGCATCTCACTCTTAAGGCAGCATTTGAGACATTCTGCTGAGAATTTCTCCCTTTAAAGAAATGACATCAATTTGATTGCCAATTTTGAGTTTCACTCCAGCTTTGCTCCCTGGGCCAGTCTCATCACTTTTTGGGAGGTTCACAGCATACTCTATTAATGCGAATGAGCAAACTTAGTTGTATTAACAAATAAACAAGGTATCATGTGTCCCTTAAAAATGGCAGTTTCTCTGTTTTCAGGTCGTAACCCTCTCAGTTTTATAGAAATCCATATTTTGTCATGGAGTTTGTAAGCCCCAGCTTGGGAGGGAAGAGGAAGTATGGAGATGTACTTTGACATAAGATATTATTCCAAAATAACTGTCCCAACACCTAAAAATGGGTGCTGTAGTTTGGAAATAAAATTAGATACCATATGATAAGGATGACACACACAAATATAAAACTGTTTTTCCCTGAGACATTGCACTGGAATGAAGCTACTGAATGTGTGAATAACAAGGGCTAACCAAGATGATGAAGAAAATATATATGAAGATAAATTTACCCATTTATAATCTGAGGACCTGTCTGTTGTGCTTGTATGTTGAAGATTTTACAGTGCTTTTAGTAAGAGTAGGGATTTGCCTGTGTGTCCTCGGACAAAATTCCCCCTATTTACCTATTCTTATGAAGGGTGTTTTTCACCAAGCTTCTGCCTCCACTGCAGAGATGGCTACACTTCCATGGTGCTGTGTACATACAGAGTGTTAAACACTTGGGATTCTTCAAGGTGAAAAAGCATTCCGTATAAATATACCATAAATGTTTAAATGATATATGTATACAATCTTCAAGTTTTAATAATGGGCAATACCTTAAATTATAGCAATATAACATGGGCCCAATGCTTTATTTAATCTAACAGCAAAGCTTCCATAGACTTCAATCTTCCCTATGCCTTATTGTAATATAATGAATGAATCATCTAATGTACAAAATTCCTCTATAACAACAAAAGTGATACTTGGAATTTGGGTCCAAAGTATCACTGAAAATATAAATTTAATTTCGATTTGTAGCTTTGATATCTAGTACTAACACCTTAACATCAGTTTTCTAGTAGTTTAAAATGCCTGAAATGTAAATGCGTTTTAAGCACTCTACACATGAGTATTATCTTCTGGTACAGTAATTTTAAATAGTGTTAATCAGCCTGAAAAATCCACCTTGAAATGGAAGTGTAAATCAAGTTCAGGAAACAGTGAATTTTAAAACAACATCATCTACTGCAAAAGATATAAAATGTATTTGGGAATATATAAGTATACAATACTTTATTTCATTTCATGCACATTTTTTAAATCAAAAAGACTTTTAATTCTTATTCCTGTTTGCAAATATTTTATCTGTGTAGCCTTTTAAAATTTATAGCACCTTTTGACATGCATTACTTGTTAGTGATAAAAACAAAGACAACAATTAAATACAATAAAAAAAAGAAATCTTTATTCTTTTGGCTCAACTGTAATGTGGTTTACCGTTCTTTATGGTAATAGCATTTTCCTGCATGCAGTTCACCAACACACAAGTCAACAGTTTTAGTTAAAGGAGGAATCAACATTTAATTTTTGCTTGTGTAAGAAACACAAATGTCCTGATGTGATCAATTATACAAGTTTGCTACTTAGTTCTTGTGAAAAAGACACTGTCTATCCCATAGTATATTTAGAGCAGCTCTAGTGCAGCATGAATCAACAAGAATAAGAATAGTCTATGTAAACAAACACAGGTAAAGATCAATGATTCCATGAATAAAAAGACTACCTTGAAACTTCTGACGCAGGCAGTGCTAGGATTGCAAACAAATCTTTCCCACCACATTTCAATTACAAGTTATATCTATTTGGAAGCAAGTGCATTTCGGACTGAATTTTGAAATTTATTTCACATTAAAATGTGTGCAAAAATACAGTACTAATAAAAAGAAGCAGAAACCTAAAACTACCTCATTCTCTCCTTTACCTCTTATTTTGTGAAGTTCTTCGATTAAAAAGTGCTATGGACAGAAAGTAACAAAAGTGACTGTGACATCAACCTGAAGATAATTTTAATTTCTGATTTTATGTACAAAATGCTGAAAAATAAAATAAAATGATATTTTTACAATATTTATATTTCCTTAGAAAATTCTACCCATGTATTTTCAACAGATTAAGCAGTCTGAAACATGTCCTGTACAGTCTGGCTATATACCGCACAGTATTCACTTAAAATTTAAGAATGCAAAGCAAGAAGCTCTTTAATAGCTGCAAACTATTGCTTGATGATATGAAGGAATGATGTCTGGTTGAACAATTTGTTTCACTTTACCACTGACATATGGCTTCCCATATTAGACTTTTGAACAGTGGAAGGAGTAAAATACAGCAGCAAAGGCAAGATAAACATGCATCAGTGATAGCCTCCAAAATATCTATAATGGTACAGAATACATAATATTATCTGTTGAAAGCTTGCAAACTACACTTATCGTGGTACATATTTGATGCAATAAATATTGTGCTCAGGTCATTATTTGTTTGCTCAAACATGCACCACATGGTAAAGTAACTATTTACATAGATGGTATTATTTTATTGACACATACAATGTCAACCTTGCTGAGAGTAGAAGATGGCTAAATGATACTGCAGGGTGAAGCAAAACAGCTTTATAAAGGTCGACGTTTTTTGGTCAGTTCAATTTTCTAGGTTAGATTAAATGAGTATTTTGTTCTCCACAGAAGAACACTTAAAAAAATCAAGTTTATATCGCCAACATTTTTTCTCAGAGAAGTTTGTATCAACTATAATTTAATGACTTGTGAAAAAATAAAATATCTGTTTTATTATTGTAGGTTCTATGGGACTTTACAGGCACATTAAGATTTGTCTGAATGAGACACAAGATGAATACTTTCATTAAGCACCTCAAAATATGGAGCCACCCTGAAACATGGAAGTAGTTAAAACCCTTGGTTTGTGCGACTGGTATCGTGTTTTCCATGCATGAACAATGAGTGCGGCATGCCTTCATGCAAATCACTTCTGCCTGTACATTATAGAGAATCAGAGGATAGAACATCTGGTCCTCATTTCCCCTTCCCCAACACAAAACCAATTTACAAAAATAGTCACAGATAATAGGAAACAACCTGTGAATTAAAAAAAATGACAAATTCACCAACAATTTTTGTAAAAATATGGCAAATATAGCAGTTGAAATGCAGACAGTGGATACAATTACTGTACTCAAGTGTTTTTTGTTAATCACACAGAAATTGTAGGTTTGCACCTTTTTTTTTAAACTGGTCCCTACAGTCTGAGTAGCCATTTTGTCTCCTCTTCAGCAGCATCAGCTGGTAATGAAAACAATAACCTCCTGTCAAGGTTGTTACCCTGTTTTACAGAGTCACAGTTTGATGACGAGGGGTCACTGTCTTGTTATAGGCACTGACCTTAAGTATATATATATATATAATCATTTTATATATATATTTATATAAGTAAAAACTGTCAGTTTGGCATAGACCTCATACAGGAGTCTTGTTGACACAAACATGTCACTTTCTCAGGATGTAAACTATTTGTCACCAATGAAATTCTTTGTTACTTTTTACTTTCCCTGACGTCTTTACCTTTATCTTCTTTTTCTGATTTGTCTTTTTCATATTTCTCTTTGTCTGGCTTTGTTACGCTATCATAGGAAGGTGGAGAGGTTGTGGAAGGGGTCATATCTGTTTTTTCTGGAGTGGAGTTCTCATTTAGCTTATCGATAATCATATCTTCTTTGATAGGCAGGTCATCCTCATCTTTATCTTTATCTTGGTTACACATACATGAAACTTTTTTAATTTTTTGCTTTAAAAGGTAATGTCTGAAAGCTCGCTGAATAATGACAGCAGATACTTCCTCTTGTTTTCGTTTTAATGTGGTTGTAATCGGTTCATAGGAGACTTTAGAAGGATTTGCTGCCATAAACCGATCTTCCATTTGTATTCGAAGTGTATCCATTTCTCCACTTTCCCCCAAAACACGCTTTGTAAAAGCAAACAAGATGTCAAGGCAGTGAATTCTGTCACCACTTACCATGGGAAGATCCATTGCAATAAGCTGAACTTTGTTTGGTTTTGCTATAAGAAGAGGAGGATCCAGTGAAGCTGCAAAATCAGATAGTTTACTGAACTCTATGAACTGGGTGGCGTCTGGATCAAACTTTTCCCAAACCTCATAGAACATCTCAAAGTCATCCTCACTCAGGGGCTCAGCACTTTCTTCTGTAGCAACACTGAAGTTCTCCAAAATAACAGCAATATACATGTTTACTACAACTAGAAATGAGATGATAATATAACTGACAAAAAAGAAAATCCCAACTGAAGGGTTACCACAGTCTCCTTTAACAGAGCTTCCTGGGTGATCTTTGTAAGGGTCACAGTCTGGTTCTCCACTGTTCAGAATTGGTGCTAGCAAACCATCCCAACCAGCTGATGTGGTAATTTGAAATAGGCAGATCATACTGTTGCCAAAAGTTTCAAAGTTGAACATGTCATCAATCCCAACTTCCCTCTTAACGTAGGCAAAGTTGGACATTCCAAATATAGCATAGATAAACATGACCAGGAAAAGCAGGAGACCTATGTTAAACAAAGCAGGAAGAGACATCATCAAAGCAAAAAGCAGAGTGCGGATTCCTTTAGCACCCTTAATGAGACGCAGGATTCGACCTATTCTGGCGAGTCGGATAACTCTGAACAAGGTGGGGGACACAAAATATTTTTCAATCAGGTCAGCTAGAAACATACCTGTTAAAAAATAAATTTGTTAGTAAACATATAATAAAATGTAACAGCAACTACTAAAGATTTATACTATTACATACCATGTTGACCAATGAGAAGTGAAACAAACGTATTCAAATAGCAGAAGTTTGCATTGTGGGCTTTTAGTTCATTTA
The DNA here is from genome assembly GCF_965140235.1 of Caretta caretta. NCBI lineage: Eukaryota > Metazoa > Chordata > Testudines > Cheloniidae > Caretta > Caretta caretta. The sequence goes on along the minus strand of NC_134216.1, from coordinate 36,524,779 downwards.
ACCAAACAGTTACAGTATGGTATGATATACAAATCTGAAAAATCCAACTAGAACTTCTGCAGCACTTTGCAGGATTTTGTAAAACTACACCAAAGAGATTTGTACATTTTAGACGGTATCACTATATTTTTTCCTGGAACTGCTCCCCACTTATACACTACAATGATCTGTTAGTGAATAGAGCAGTGGATACTGAAGTTTACAGAATATGTTTCTGTTTAATTGTAATAGACCCAATCTAGATTAATCTGAAGGAAGTGCCCCTTTATAGTTTCTGGTAGTGAATGACAATGTAATCCATTAAAATAAAATTATTTAAATTAAATATGCAAATTTAGACAGGTACTTAACTCTTTAATCACCAGTGAAATAATGTGACCAAATATTTAGTGGGAATCCCACAACAAGCCAGTATATAAATAAACCAGCAATGAAAAGGCTTCTTAGAAGAAAAAAGTGGCAGAAAATTTCTTTATTATGGCATCAGAGAAGCATAAAAACGGTGACCTTTTCAGCCACTCACAAGATAGCTATGGGTAAAATCCTGTTCCCAAAAAATAGGCCATAAAACCAGATAGTGGACTGAGGAATCCTGCAAGGTCGGAGAGATGAAATTGTATCCATTCCAGGCAGCCCGTTCTGCTCCTGTGCTCTGGATAGAGAAATAGGCCATTGGAACTACATATTTGTAGATCCACCTGCTCTGGCCCTGCTCTTCCCTTTGCCTCTCCTGAGTTAATGGATAAAGAACCCTCAGATATAAGTGGCAGAAGTGGCTCTGCAGCAGGAATGGTGGGGGTGCTGACCTGCTATGTGGGGTCCTAGCATGCTGTCCACACTAAACAGTAAAACCAGACGGATTCTTCTGCTGTTAGTGTTGACTGTCATCTCAGGGTTGCAGGGCACAATTTCTCCCTGTGATTACCAATAATAAAATTTGTTCACTTTTGCCTCAAAACAGCCTTTCCATTTATTGGTTTGTTTCTATACTAGAGTGATATCCAATTTCTACTGCACTCAGAGTCATAGTCTAGTAGGGTTGCTAATTTTGTCTGGACGTATTCCTTAAGGTTTCATCACATGACATAATCTTGAATTAAAGATTAATCTTTAACTCCTGGAGACTCCAGGACAATCCTGGAAGCTTGGCAACCCTACAGTCTAATTTCTGATACTGAAAATGACAATCAATCAAATCTAATTGGTATAAAAACTTTAATACACAGTTCCTTTATTTCATGTACAATATGGAATAAAAAATTGGCAAACTAAAGAATCAGACTCTCTTCAAGTCAAATGTTAAGGGATTTTAAATTCCTAAAACAAATGTTCAATTTCCACTCTTTCAGTCCCTTCTTGAAAGTGAATTGTACTTACCTACTATGGAAAGAATGACAACTACAAAATCAAAAATGTTCCAGCCTATGGTGAAGTAGTAATAACGAAGTGAAATCAGTTTCAGAATACATTCTCCAGTGAAAAGGACAATGAACACAAGGTTAATCCACCATAAATTATCTTGCATCTCATCACTCTGGTTGTCTGTTTCTACCATCATGGTGACCATGTTAAGGCAGATAAGAATCATGATGCTGATGTCAAATACTTGTTTTGTCACAAAATCAAAGACCATGCCTTGGAATTTGTTCTGTGGGTAAAAAAGAATGCATCATGAATACACCTTGTGTATACATTTCATTCCCAAATTCATACAAATAACTAACTAAATCTACAGTTTCCTCATCTGTAAAATGGGGATAATGATACTGACCTCCTTTGTACTTGGAGATCTACTGATGAAAAGCACTATATATAGACTTGGCGAAATTCAATTTTTATTTTTTTATAATTTCAACAGATAACATCAAGGTTAATTTGTAAGCACTTTCTCAATTTTTATCAATTTAAATTTTCAGTCATAGAAAATTATTGGGGAATCAGACAATAGAAAGAATCAGACAATTATTTAATGACAGCAGACATTGAAATTCAAAAAATTAAAGTTTGATAACTGTTAAAACACAAATTGTCAACATCACACCAAAATATACAAAGTAATTATCCACAAATCAAACTCGAATAAGTTCTCAAGCAGAAAGAAAAGGAGTACTTGTGGCACCTTAGAGACTAACCAATTTATTTGAGCATGAGCTTTCGTGAGCTACAGCTCACTTCATCAGATGTATACCCTGGAAACTGCAGCAGACTTTATATACACACAGAGAATATGAAACAATACCTCCTCCCACCCCACTGTCCTGCTGGTAATAGCTTATCTAAAGTGATCAACAGGTGGGCCATTTCCAGCACAAATCCAGGTTTTCTCAACCTCCACCCCCCCACACAAATTCACTCTCCTGCTGGTGCTAGCCCATCCAAAGTGACAACTCTTTACATAATCAAGTCGGGCTATTTCCTGCATAGATCCAGGTTTTCTCACATCCCCCCCACCCCCATACACACACAAACTCACTCTCCTGCTGGTAATAGCTCATCTAAACTGACCACTCTCCAAGTTTAAATCCAAGTTAAACCAGAACATCTGGGGGGGGGGGGGTAGGAAAAAACAAGAGGAAACAGGCTACCTTTTCTTACTTCGCCTATCAGTAAATTTTGATTTATTTTTGAAAAAATTTGAAAAAAAATTTCATTGGTTTGTGTGTACACTGAAATTGACATTTACAGACATTTACCAATAAAAATCTAATCTTTCCAAGCCTAACTATATAGGAGCTAGGTATTATTATTATTATTATTATTATTAGTTGTACACCGAGGCCTGCATTTTAAGATAGCCTCCTTTTAATGTGCATTCACTTATTTGTGAATACACAGACATTTGCACACAAATTCATTAGTAAGGCCTCCAAAGTTTCTACTTATGCATATTAAAGGAAAGATTTTCAAAGCTACAAGATTTGGTTGTCTTACTGACATTCATTTTAATATATGGGCTTTAGTGATACAGCAGACTAAAAGAATGTTCAGCTTTGGCAAAACTGGCAAACAAGTTTTGCTTTTTGCCCACGGCCATCACTTCCCTTCCCTGGAAACCTATACAGGTCTCGGAGCTAAAGAAAATACAGCCTCCCTAAGAAATACTTCTTGTACCACTAATAAAATCTTCAGCCTCAATTAACTATAAAAACATTCATTAGAGAAAATCCTTCTGCCATCTGTGCAGCTGTTGAAGATATGCTGACAGCTGAACCAGTATGGTTCCACTGCACAAGGAGCAGAACAGGAATTGAAGGTCCTTTGCATGGGGAGAGTGCACACTTTGAGCAGTCCAGAGCTGTACTCGAGTTGCTCTCTAACTGACATTGCACAGGATGGAGGCTGGGGAAGAGAGAGGCTGAGAATCCTCCGTTTCATGGATACTCCAATTCTCTATATCCAAGAACAGGCATGTAAGAGACATGTGGAGTAGCCTCCACAGGACAGCTGCAAAGCCACTCTTGGCCTGAGAAGAGGATTTCTTCCTAAGGCCTTGACACATTTGGCACTCATGGTACTCGAGTTGTAAGTTAGTTGTTTTAGACAGATCAGTGGTTTGGAGGATGCGACCTACAATCCCACTAGTCTTCCAACAGATGTAGAGTGAGAATACAAAGCAAAAAGAACGGTCCTCCACAACCAAGGAGGTTAATGAATACAAAAGAGAAAATTCATTTGGATTTAAAGAGAGACAAAGTTTGCTTTAGGTCAATTATTTTTCCTGCTTACAACTTAACCCAATATGTTATTTAAACAGTGTGTGGGGGAGGGAGGGAAATACTTTAATTCTTACCGCTGGCCTAGGTATAGGTTTTTGTGGCTTCTTTGAACCCAGCTTTTTCATTGCATTGTAATATTTCTTCTGTTCTTCTGTCATAAAGATGTCTTGGCCTCCAAAGTAAAGAAATGAGATCAAAACTAGTTACAACCATGTACCTCCATTGATTACCTATAGCCACCATCTCACATTAGTATTATCACTCCTGTTCAGAGTCTCAGCAGAAATCAAGGACTGAATGGGCATAAAGACTGGCTTGCTCTCTCATCCTTCTTATTTTTATTGTCATTATATATTGGGAGCTGCTAACAAGTCCTGAATTTAGGTTGCCTAACACTTTCCATTCCAAAAGATTTTTGCAACTTTTTCTTTGAGAAGCTCTCAAATGTCCAGTGTTTGCAGTAGGCCTTTGATGTTTTGCAGGGGGAATGCACTTAGGCAACAGATGTGCGCTGTCTTTGTCCCATGCAAGTCCTTCAGCTTTTGCCCATACATGAATGTTAAAAAATTCAACTTCCCTTCTCTTGTTTTTGCTCCTCAGGAAAAATTTGGCAAAATGCCTAAATAATAAGTAAAAATGAATATTCTATGGCTGGGTTCATGCCCTTGCCAAAGCAGCAGCACATACTGTACTGGCTACACCCAGAAGCTGCCAATGAAGGCATAGTGGAATGTTGCAGGGGTGAAGAGGGCCAGGCTGGACTCCCTTCCCTCCTAGACCTAGCACAACATGGTCTCAGCAGCCCTTTCCTCTCCACCCACAGAGTCACCACATGGGACAGGAGCTCCCCCAACCGAAGAATGTGGGCCAGCAAAGAGAGCCGAGTCAGACTGGGTTCCCCCATGCCAACAAACCCTTGGAGTCAGCACTCCTTCCTCCCCATCTGGGATAATAGCCTTTTCCTGCTGTCAGCTAATGTATTTAATCCTGTAGCTCAAGTAGTGATAGTATTTATTCAGCACTGCAGCAAAAATTAAGACTCAGTACAGTACAAAGAAGGATAACATGGTCTTACAACTAAGATTTACATGTCTACATTTGGTTGCTCTCAGACATGGAGGCAATGTAGCCAACATTTTTTTTATTGCTTGATTTGGCCATTTAAATCTTTAGCCTTTTTTATGATACAACACCTTTACGTTGATTATCTTTTTTCTTTTTCTGTTTTGGTTATATATGCTCATGTGTATGGTTTTCCGAATTCATCCATCCTGCTACATTACATGGAATGAATACAGTTAAACCTGATTACATTACATACTGCATGTTACAGCAAGTGATAATAAATGTTCACCATAAAGAGTAAAAAGTATAATATTTTTCTGACCTGAAGTCACTACAGTAATTCATTGTATGGTAGGCACCAAAACAAGCAATATTTTTGTATTTAGCTTTCTTTTCAGAACAGTGACGAAATACTTATCTTCTTTTTTTGCTGGTTGAAATTATCTATGATGACACCAATGAAAAGGTTCAGGGTAAAGAATGATCCAAAGATGATGAAGATGACAAAGTAAAGATACATGTACAGGTTGTCCTCATACTTAGGCTGATCCAATACCTACAAAACATGCACAATGTCAAGCTATAGTATCGGGGTGAACAATGTGCGTCAAAAGCCTTATTTGTTATATAAAGCCTAAGGCTCTATTATTCTGACTCATGCGCCTTATGAACTAGGCTCCGTATACTCTGATTCTGAAGCTCCAGAATTCACCTCCTTGCCACAGAACTCTGTTCCAGAATCTGAACTTTCATTAAAAAATAAAGTTTCTAGTCCCGATGGTTGTTGGAAAAACCCTGAAAATGTGAAATGAGTGTGAACAAATGCCGCGTCACCTGCCTCAATCTATAGACAACCTGAAACAATAGCTCTAAGACAGGGTAGTCAATAGGTGGACCGCAGGCCAAATCCACACTGCCGGATGCTTTTGAACAGACCCTGAAAACTTTTTATTTATTAATTATTAATTATTATTGTTGTTGTTGTTGTTGTTGTTATTTTTGTATTATTTTCTCTGGAGTCTGGACCTTGACCAAGAAATTTGGACCTTGACAAATTTGACCTGATTTGACCTGATTACCCCTGCTCTAAGAGGTGTGAACTGTTCCATTCTTCTCCGTCAGGTTCTTGTGGATTCTGCAATTCCAATGGCAAACACTCTGATGTTTTTCCAAGATACCATGGAGTTCACCATTTTTGCCATAGAATCTGGCATGTTAATATAGCTAGACTCCAGACATTTTGTTTTCCTTTCCTGCCAAGACCTCCCTGCAGTTGCCACTTTCTTACCATTTTTAACTCTAACAGGGAGTTAATAGGATAAAAGGGCACACCCCCTGCATAGTTTCATGAAGCAAGGAAGCAGGAAGTTAGGGAGCCAGAATGGAGCACAGCTTGTAGCCTAGGAGCAGAGGGAGAAAGAAGGATAAACTGATGAGCTATGTGGAGCACAGAACAGTACAGGAACTGAGACCTGAGGAGTGGAGCCAAGCTGCTTGGAAAACAACCTCATCCTTGAAAATAATCATTGTTGCAAATAATTGCCCACAAATTTTCCATCAATGAGTGTTTCCAAGTATGAATCATAGCCTATTGAGTGTTTGCTCAGGAGCCAAGGGTATTTCATGGCAAAATAATAAGTTAAAGTTACTGTGGAATTTGGTCTAGCTGTGCCACATAGTATACGGGACCTTAAAAGATCTTCCCCAATCTCCTTTTCTTTTGTATTTTCATGCTCTTTGCTACCTGTTCTGCTTTATGGAACTATATAGCTCCATGTTATCTCATTTCCAGTATCACTCAAGTAAGATATCAGTTACATTACTAGGATCACAGAGTTCATGCAATCAAAACAATGGCTCAAGGTAATATGCTTACCTTTCGAGAATCCACAGCTGCATACATTATATCCATCCATCCTTTAAATGTGGCCTGTAAACAGAACACATGTGCTTAATTTCTGCTGTTCTAGAAAATGGCTAATTGGAGACACCGTTTATGAACTGAAGAACAACTATATTCATATTCATTTTAAAATACTGGTATGGTGCAAGATTAATATTTGGCTTTCACCTTGTATCTGGTTGTTTTGTATACAAGAATTGTAAACAATTATAATAAATATGCAATCCAGCTAAATGCAGTACCTAATCTTTTACTACAAGGAATAATATATCTATTAAAAATTCTCATCTGAATATGCACTATTGGAAACAAAGATACATTTTGTGGGGGGGATGTATCATGGTCTATATGATGTAAGCTCTGCTCCTGACTTTCAGAGTTAAGGCTGAGTTGGTTTTTGCACTTAACTATATATGTGTGTGCGCACAGTGTGTGTTTACAGCCATGTGTATACAGCTGTGACCCAAAGAATAACCATGGATATAGTCAGTATAATAAATATGCATACATACATATAGATATAGATAGATATTTAACTGCAAAAGCCAACTCAGCCTTAACTGTGAAATCAAGAGCAGTCATATAAACCATATGCATCATATAAACCATAATACACCACACACACACAAAATGCATTTTTATTTCTGATAGCATGTATTCAGATGAGAATTTTTAACAGATATATTATCCTCTATAGTAAAAGATTAGGTATTGCATTTAGCTGAATGCATATTTATTATACTGAATACATCCATAGTTATACTTTGTGTCACAGCTGTATATACATGGTTATAAAACAAACTCTGCACATCACCAGTTCTGGTGCTCAAACAAACTATGCACTCCACAGTAACAATGGTTACTCCATACAACTCACTGCACAGTTCAGGGCCCATTAACTTCTTCTGCAGCAATCCCACCGCACATCCTCCTTGCAGTGAAAGAGAAAGCATGCTGAAGCATGGATAGTGCATGTGTTAAGCCCAGAGACCAATTGCTCCACGAGCTGGACACTTAAATAGGTTACTCTGCAGTCATTTGAGTGCATGGGAATCACTTCACCTCTAGATCAGGAGTAACTAGTTTGTCCTACGATTGCTACAGATGGGTTGCTACCAGTAATTACAAGAGGTAAATATAGATAAAGTAACTTATTATATATGGTGAATTATGTCCCCCAAACTTGCACCATAAGGGAGAAGTAGTAGTCATGGCAATATGAGCCTAAAGTAAGAAAATATTCCAGATTTGAATTGATAGATTCTCAGGGCTTTTAGAATTGTCAAGAAGAAACAAAGCAGACCAAAAGGTGTCCAAGAGGTGATAAGCATGTTTGCATGTAATGGTGTGATTCCATGTCTTTTAGAAATGAGTAAGTATTTGTCTAATATTTATAAGTTTACACAATGTATTTTGAAACTTGTTTTTTAAAGCAAAGGTACAAGTATAAGAAAAAACAAATAGCATCCCCAAAAGTTAAAGCCGTAGTGCTTCAGAGTCCAAGCCACACCCAGTGCTCCTCATTGAGCCTTGGAAACACCACCTCCTCTTTCGTGTCCCAGTAAGTTCTGATCATGCAAACTAGGCGACCAATCAGCTCTCCTATTTCCTATCATGTATTCAAGCCTCCCATCCTTCCTCAAAGGGACCCCGCACCACTACCACTCAGTTCCACTACTCCTTTCCAGAACATCTCAGTACCCTTGATTTTTGCTTTTTATTCTATCTTTAGTTGTGTGACTTTAGCCATATAATTTTAATAGCATATACGCTTACCAAACTTACTCTCCATAATACAGGGAGCCAACATAGCCAGTTGAACTGGCAAGCTGGAAGTGAGTCCCAGGTATGTAAAGGGAGAGACAATGAATATTGTAAGCATCCATTTCTGCTTGCTTGAGATCTCTTCCACAGCCAGATATGTATGTCTGTATGTATCTGTCTTTTTAAAAATTGTGCTCAGCATTCCTACTATATGTAAGGATTTTCATGGCACAGTAGTAAACAAAGTATTTTTTTAAGTGCAGAACAGGGTTACTTAGTGACAAAAACATTGAGAAATTACTCTTTACTACAAGTAAACAATAAGAAACATATTAAAGAGTGGTCACTTACTACTTGAAGCAGAGAAAGATAACCAAGTCCTACATTATCAAAGTTTACTTTAACGTTTTTCCATCTGGCAGTTTCATTGTTGTTTATGAGGTCCTCACATTGACTATAATTGTTGATTTGGCTGATATCAAACCTCTCATCATTTGTGGTATTAACACAATAGTAGAATTTGCCAGCAAACAGATTTACTCCCATGATGCTGAAGATTAGCCAGAATATAAGACAAACAAGAAGCACATTCATAATGGATGGAATTGCTCCTAAGAGGGCATTCACAACGACCTAGCATATAAATAAAAGGAAAATAGTGGAAAAAGTGTGAGAATATGTATAGCAATAAAATAATTAGATATTTTATCAATTTTAATCAACCTTTCTTAAAATTAATACAGTATTTTAATTCTGTTTGCACTCTGCTTTTCAATTGGTGAAAGTAACTCATAAAATTAATTTAACAACCAAGAGATGAACAAACTTCACCTAGGTAGAAAGGAAAAAAAGTATAAAATAAATAAAAACCTGATAGTGGTAGGATGTTGCCTTAATTTGAATACTCTAATAAAAGAAAAAAAGAGATACATGTTAAACACAGACATAAAGGAAAATCTATAAAAATGTAGCAATCATAGGTTTAAAGAAAGAATGATGACATGAAGAACTAATTATGAAAAGGACGTAGCAAAAATAGAAAAAAACCATGAAGATTTAATTCTTTAAGATTGTTTAATTTATGTAACTCTAAAATCTGTGCACACATTTCTTGTCTTATTTATTCATGCATTATTCTTCTAAAGACCAGTAGCAACCTTTACATTAAAAAGAGCAAAATCAAAGTGTATATTATGTGTTTAGTTGGATAAGCAGTCCATTTCAAAATTCAGTCTCAACAACATTGTCACTGAGTGTAATTCATTTTAAATAAATAGGAAATTAGGAGAAGTCAGAATATTAATATGAACATCTTAAGGAAGTATGGTGGTAGTTAATACAAATGGAAAAGCAGGTAGGTACCCAAACAAGAATACTCAGCAACAGTTAAGACTTAGAGGAGGAGACTTTATTTTATTCCCACTTGACTTCAGTGGGAACAGAATCAGGCCCAAATGTAGCAACATGTAAGAATGGGTTATTGTTAGCCAAAGTATTTAAGGGCTTTTACAAACATGCCAGGGTAAAAAAAAACAGTAGGGAGAAAGTAGGGCCACTAAAAAGGATGAGGTGGGTTTACTTAATGTTTAGATTAATAATGATTGAAAAAAGGGTTAAGATAATTAACACTTGTAAAAAATCTGTCTGTAAACCAGAATAATAAAGAAAAGAAACAAACAATTAGGGCCCAATCCAACTGCTACAGAAGTCAATGGAAAGACAATGGCAGCTGGATCAGACTGCTAGAAAATAAGAGAGATTTTGTAAAACACCTAAAGAAAAAAGATCAGCTAAGAGAATATTTGATAAATGTGAACATATGCAAATTAGTCAGTCCATATGATATGGATCTTAGGACAAATTACTGCTCTGTAAGTCTAACTAATGTCTGTCCCTAATGAAATAAGATGATGAAAGAATAAGTAACAACATATGAATTGGGTAGATGATGTCTAGTGGGTACTATGGCAATTGTTATTAGGTATGATCTTATATTAAACCTTTGTTAATAATCCTGAAGAGGAGCATACTAATCATGCTAACAAAGCTGATACTAAATTGAGAGCAGATGCACATGCTAGTGAGGATAAAGAAGTAATATGAAGAGACCTAGAAATATTTTTAAAATGGGCCAAAAATAGCAAAATGACATTTAATTTAAGAAATGTATGGTAATGTATTTTGGGAAAAATAATATGAAACTCAGATATTTGAAGTGGTGGAGAAATTTGAAAAGCATTAATGCTGAAAGTACTAGCGATGACTGTGGACAGAAAATTAGACATGAGTTAGCACTATGATATTAAAACGCTAAGATAGAAAAGAGAGCAGCAAAAAAGGCCAATCATACTGGCAGCAAAACTGTCAGTGCAATTTTGGGCTTCCAGGCAGATGCACTGTGGCATGCAAGAAAGAGGTAATTAATAGTGGCTCTGGTGTAACCCCCCCACCTAAAATTCAAATTACTTTTAGACACATAACCAGAAATATATTTATAAATAAGAGGGCTATCACAGGATGAAATTAAGAGTACCTTCCTGATGGTAAAATCTACTAAGATGTGGAATAGTGTCCAAAAGAAATGGAGGAAGTCTCTTTGCCTGGTACACTTAAAAGTTTATTGGACACAACACTAGAAAAGGGGAAAGACAGTGAACTAGTCAGAAGTTTCTGAGCAGGGATATCATGGGCCCATTAAAATGAAAGGCTCGTTGTCCAGCTTAAAAAAGGTATAATGGAAACAATTTTGCATTGGCAGTGAAATGGACTTGATGATGGGATAGCTCTTTTCCACCTCAAACTTTTAGAATTCTATTAATTAAGTAGGAATAACATCATCAGAGCGTAAATCAAAATGAAATACGCAGAGATTATAGGTGAACAGACCTAAAAAAAATTATTTCAGCATCTTTCCTCAAAGCACTTTACAAAGACCAATAATTAGCCTTACAATATCCCTAGCTAAATATTATTTACAGATGAGGATACTGGGGCACAGATGTTAAGTTACTTACTCAAGGCTTACATAAAAATTCTGTGGCAGACCCAGAACTAGAACCTATATCTAAAAATGTCCAGGGTTGTGTCTTATCATTCCTCTCTGGCATATAACAGAAATGTATTATTAGCTGAAGTCTGGCAGTTTGGATCAAGATGGTGTGCTGCATCAAGAGATGGCTCAGATACATTAAAGATGGGTCAGCTGTAATTTGTTCCTTTTTCAGGAAATTTGGTGCAGCTCATGGGTTCCCGATAAGCTGCCACTGCAGTCCTCAGCTGGGAAAAGTTTGATACCCTTCTATATGCTGTTGAGAGCCCATATGAGCATCAAAGGAGACTTCAGCACATGGGTGCTTTTTGAAGTAAAGGGGAAAATTAAGATAATTTTCTAGGAAACTATCTCAGAAAACATGTTGCTTTTTCTAATTCTGATAGCATCTTATGGCTTTGTAGCCATTTTCAGTTTTCTGGTGAAAAACTTGGATTTATCACTTACATGCAAAGATAGGCTAGAAATAGTGTATAATATTTAATACGTAAGCCTTATTGATATTTCTTCTCCACATGAGCTGGTTGTTTGTGCTAAATAACAATACTACAATGGAAGAAGGAAATCTTTATGGTGGTTACAGTTTGAATTACACGTAGCAGAAGCTCTGTTTGCATGCTAGTAATTAAAACACTTTAGTAAATGGGGAAAAGTAATGAACTAGTTAGAGGTTTTTGAGTGGGAATATGATGGACCAATTCAAAGGAAAGGCTCATTGTCCAAGTTAAATGAAATATAAAATAAAAGTCTCCATGTGTTTTCAGGCTTGATCCTATCATCTGTAATAAGAGTTCATACAGTCTTGATTAACTGTCATTTCCAACAGGGATTCTGGTACTGGGAAAAAGACATTTTTCACTCTGCGAGTCAGGGCCCAATCAGTCTACTGAGTAAATCAAAAAAGCAATCTAATGAGTTCTGGGTCCAAACTGCGGCCACTGGGAGCAGTCCTTTATTTGTTCCAGTTGTCATTAAACATAGGTTCTGCAATCACATCCAAAGCAAAGAAGCCTAGACCAGGGGGTGTTTGTCTGTTCCCACAATTGGCTTACTGTAACATGGCAAAAGGAACACAAAACAGATCACAATTCTGAGGGAAAAAATGGTTTACAACAATGGACAGAACTAAGGTTCTACAGATGTTCTATCAAAAGCAAAATCTACCAGCTGTCAGGCTTGCATAAAACCTGAAACTCTGTTTAATCAATGCATCTCTGGATACAGTCAGCATTTGTTGTATAGGGTCAGTGTTTTTTGCCCATTTGTCCATATTTAGCTTTACAACTGAAGTTCTTTTTTTTTTTGGAGCCACATTGCTACAATCCTTCACTGTATGAAAATGTAGTAATGTGACTTCAAAGCCTGAGATGGAAAACAAATAATGCAGCATTAATAAAATAATTATGTTTACTCCAGAAATTATCAATAGCAATTATAAATTGATAAAATTACTTAGGTGGTTATACTCAATGATAGAGAGTGTACTTATTGATATATTAAGATTTCATATGTTGTGGATTGTTTTCTAGTATTGACAATATTGTGCCTAATTTGATGTCACACATACATTATTATTATTAATATTATAGCCATATTTATACTGATAGCACTAATTTTTCATTTTTAGTCTCTATAAAATAAAAGGACTTTTGGTATGAGTCCATTTATAATAATTATCATAATTTATGGAATATTACTTTGCCAAAACCAAAACTTATCTAAAACTAAAATAAGAAAAGTTAAAAATTCAAAATGCTGTCTATATCAGTAACTGTGAAAACCTTTTCTTCTAACACAAGTGTGTTATTTGTTTCTCACTGGAACACATAATATGTAGGTGAGAACTGTAGTTTAAGGAAATTTGGCCTAAATTTTTTGATCTGCATAAAAGGGCAAAAATGAGAAATGACCTAGATAGATAATTAATTTTACAACTAATTTAAAACAGTTTCTGGGGCCCAAATACAGTCCTTGAATGTTCGGGTAAAGAGAAAACCACTGGCTTGGGAATATTGTGCCTGTACAAGGCATTATATCTCATGGGCTTTGGGGAGGAGGGGAAGTATACTGGGCAATGGCATTTCCTATGCCTTCATGGCTCCCCACCGACCAATCCTATATGTTTCTTTTGGGGAGCTACATGTTTATGACAGAACTAGTTAGCCTCACCACTTGCATGCATCTGCAGGTAAGTTAAAGGGGTCCTTGACCCTATCCTTTCTCTAGCACTATTTTGTTTGTTGATGTCAACATGTTTACACTCATAACAGTAAAAAGTACAAATTCTAAGAAAATCAAAGATTTCTAGTATGACATCTGGTAATTTAAAATCAAAATAGTATGGTTAAAAAAGAAGAAAAACATACTACAAAACATAATTGGAAATTGCTAATGTAAATCATGAATATAAATCAGAATAACAAGAGACTTTGTCATTCACCAGTAGGGCATAGAGGATTATGTAAGGACTTTCCCCAGTCCCATACTGGATAGATGTGTGTCAGCCACTTCTTCAGCCTTCTCACAATGTTCCAGCAGAACTCTCTCCTTGGTTGGTGATATGGGTGTAGAGTGGCAGGGCTTTTCCCTTGGGAGGGTGTGACAGTCTACACTATTAAGGTTACCAGGTTTACAAAATTATGATAAATCTGTTACAAGTATGCCTTGTGAGGTATCATTGGAAAAGTCATAGTCTGACGATTACTGTCCTGTTAACATGTGTGTATCATGAGTGTATATTGAGTTATGAAATTTTGCTATATGTTTTTTACTGAAACATGTGAGTCTGGAGAATGCCCACAGACTAGTTCTTTACAAATAACAAAAGAACTATAAACAAAGGACTGGCATGTCTTTCCTGGAGACACCTGGAACTGCAAGTATACAGAAGGTGCAAGCAAGAATTAGCAATTCATGTGTGAACGACTGAGTGCAGAGCACCTTGCTAACTCATGGGGCCTTTCCAGTAAAAAGAGTCAGGATATGAAAAGGGGGAACAAAGGCCCCCAGCCACCTCTCTCCTCCCACATCTCTACTGAACCAAGATTGCTTGTAGAAGATTGGTCCCAGGCTGGGAAAGGACCCCTGCCTGTATACTAAGAACTGTGAACTGCCTGCAACGTCCAGATGGGTGAGAAAAGTTGTGTGCTTCTAATTTAGCCTTGGTAAAATTTAGGAAACAGCTTGCAGTTTTTATCTTTTATTTCTTTTTGTAACCAATTCTGATCTACTATGCCTACACTACTTAGAATCACGTAGACTCTATCTTTCTGTAGTTAATAAACTTATTTTGATGTTTTATCTAAATCAGTGTGTCTTTGGCTGAAGGGCTTGGGGAATTTACTCAGGTTAATAAGGTATGGTGCATATTCATTTTCTTTGATAAAATAACAGACTTTATGAGCTTGTATTGCTCAGTAAGTAGCTGAGCAGTACAAAGCAGTACATTTCTGGAGTGCAGGGGATATGTGGGGGTTGCCCTATATACAATTCAAGAGTGGATGGGCATAGCACTCTGGTATATATCTAGGGGTGAAGGGTGATTTGTATGCTAGAGGCTGGGGTGAGTGGGCAGAGTGGCAGCTCACACAGCATAGTATACACCAGACTGGAGAATTAGGGCGCACAGCAATGCTACAGTCCAGATTTTATCCTGGGGGATGTCACAGAGGGGTACTCAGACCTATGGGAATTAACAGTTCAGCAATAATGTTGAAATAATTTCATATCTGAAATCAGTGATCAGAGACCTTTAGGACTCATTCAGAGGTAGCTCCCATTGATTTTGGTGGGCATTTTGGCTGTAAAAATAAGAGGGTGAAGGATTTGGTCAAGTTATAGATATTTTGAAAAACTTTCCAACATTTTAAGTGATATTTAAAAAATTAAGCATATTCTTAACCAAATCTTTTAAGATCTCATGACCATTCACATTTTCACTTAAAAATAGGACTGCGCCATTTCATAAGCATAATAATTCCATGCATCAGGGAGAATCATTATGAAGATATAAAGGGTCTGTTATGTGGGGAAGGCATTTGGCCTCAGGCATTGTATCTCATTACACCCATGGTGTAGCTCTCTCTCTCACAGTTGCATGCCCAGTGATGTGTTTTCCTTCCATAATTGCTGCATTTCCACAGATGACCTACTTTTTCCTTTTTCAGTGTGAGTCCTGAAGCTATAGCACCAGCTCAAATTATGAATCTTTGACAAAGCACAAAATGTAAAACAAAGCATCACGGAAAATATTGGCCAAATACATCCTGTCTTCCATTAGTGTAAAAATGGGTGGACAAGTTCCTGGCAGCAAAAAGTTCTCCTGGGAAAACAAACCATCAGCGCAGAAAGAGGTCACTGACTAAACAAAAAAGAAGACAATGGAGGGTCATCACTGATCAGCAATGAATGATGCTGGTCATGAAGTAGGAATAGCCACTTCATGAGTCAGCACAACCCTTAAGTGTACTGCAGTTTGCCTGATGACTCATCTGTAAATTAAAGTTTCTTCTTTCCAGCAAGAACATTCACTGAAAGTGTTAGTGGAAACACCACATGGCCTCCTTCAAGGTGAATCCCTTCTGTGACTCAATGGGCCTTGCTGGTCCACACTGTATCAGGATGTGTGGTAAATTGGGCTACAAAGAATAACTTGGCAGACTTTTAAAATGTGTAAAGAGGAATTTCCTGCACAGATATAAATAACACTATATTAATGCTCACTGGAAGTAAGTATCAGGATAATACTCATTGGTAAATAATATTGTATTGTAATATTGCTATTTCATAGATTCACAGATTTTAAGGCCAGAAGGGACCATTATGACATATAGTTTGAACTTCCCCATAACATAAGCCATAGAACCTCACTCAGTAATTTCTTCATCAATCCCATCATTTGAATTTGATCTATCTGAGACATTTTGATTTAAAGTCTTGATTTAAAGACTTCAAGTGACGAAGAATCCATCACGTCCATAGATAATTTATTCTAGTGGTTAATTACCTCACTCTTAATTGCACCTTGTTTCTAGTCTGAATTTATCTAGGTTCAGCCACTGGATCTCATTATGCTATTTTTTTACCATCAGAAATCTCTCCCCCATGTAGATACTAGTAGACAGTGATCAGGTCAGTAGACTGTATTCAAATAATAGTGATCTAGGAAGAATTTACAACAGTGTAGGTAGCATGGGGTTCAGAGTCAGATTCAATCCTTTATGGAAGGCAGTGCTTTCCCCCTTGCTATTCTTTACTCTTCCACTGTAGCTCCTTACTACACATATAAAACATTTTATTATTTAACACTCATAAGTATTTTATGGATTATCATTTTAGTGGAAATATTGAGGACATGTGCTTTTCCAGTATGGTTAGACATAACCAAAGTTATAGATGGAAAAGATCTGTTAGGTTTGAAGTAAGGAGCATAAGGTCCTTGGGGCTCCTCAGTTCCAGCGTGTCTCTGGAGGTGCAGAGGAATACACTTCTATCAAAAGTAGGTGCATGTTCTAGCAAGTCTGAGCAGAGTCAGGTATTTCAAAACAGTTGGCTGGGAAAGTTTGTGGAAGGTTTGCTCGACAAGACAAACCTCTTCCTGCAACAACTGCTTGAAGTCACTACACAAGATACAATATTTTCAGATATTTAAAATATTATATATTGGGTGGGTGCAAACTTTTTCACAGAGAACTCTTGGGGTGCACTTTTAAACTTTCTGACTTGTCAACTGTGATGCTGGGAGACCAGATGCCAGGTCATGCCTAGGCCTCACTGAACACTGACAGATGCATAGCAGAAAACCAGTTTGGATCACGTACGTGTTAACATTATTAAAATATATGTAAAGTTTATAAGAATGTGTTTAGTGTTTGGAATTTATGAAATGCTTGTGAGCTGCTGCATACATTAATCTCACTTACAATATCCATGTTATAACCCAAGTTATAAGGTAATTAAGGGTTTGTTTTTTAACTGTAAAAGTGTTTGCTATGAAACTGGACATCCCCATAGTCAAAAGAGAAGCATTACCAAGTGTGAAATGCTAGTTTTCCATAAGAGATGTCATCTCCTACCCAACAAAAGATGGCCTATAGACACCATACAAACCACTGTGGAACATCAGTGGACAAAAGGCTTTGTTGATTGCTCCACACACAAACAAAGAGGGGACATGCACAAACCCTCAACCCACCACAGTTTGAACTCTGAGGAAATGGAATAAGAATCCATGACCATTATCCTGCTTGGAATTTGGAGAGGGCAATGTTTCTAAGCATAATGGATCCCCGAGATGCTTAGCATGGGTTAGACCTAAAGGACATGTAGAACTTGCACATTACAGCAGCTTCTATTACTTTTTGAATTCTAAGACTGCAAAACATTTGTGTGTATATGTTTACCTGCTTTAACCTTGTAAATAACTCTCATTTCTTTTTCCTACTTAATAAAGGGTTAATTAGTTCATTATAGGATTGGCTATAAACATAGTCTGTGGTGTGAGATCTATGGTACAATTGACCTAGAGTAAGTGACTGGTCCTTTGGGACTGGGAGTAACCTAAATATTATTGTCATTTTTGCTGGAAGGACCATTTATCACAAAGGCAGGCTTTCCTGGGGGGGGGGGGGGGGGGAGCAATATAGACTGGAATGCCCAAAGGTACAAGGTTGTTATAGTGCTTGAGGAGTTCACACCTGACACTTGGTTGGTCAAATCTAATTATAGAACACACAACCAGTTTGGGGTTTGTGCCCTGATCAGGACCAGCTCTAGGCACCAGCAAAGCAAGCACGTGCTGGGGGTGGCACAATTCCAGGGGCGGCATTCCAGCCATCCTTTTTGTTTTGTTTTGTTTGTTGCTTGGGCGGCATTCCAGCCACCCCCCCCTTTTTTTTTCCACCTTGGGCAGTTGTGCTCTCGGAGCTTGGGGTAGCAAATTTTTTGCTTGGGGTGGCAAAAAACCTAGAGCCGGCCCTGGCCTGGGTTCGTAATAGTCAGCCCTGAGATTGGCATGCATGGTCATGAGCCACACCAGGCAGCCTGACATCAACAAATACCCTAGAAAAATTGATGTCACAGAGCTGTGCTGAAGAAATTAAGAAGCTTCACAATTAGTTTGATAAATGGTTCAAAGACCATCAAAGATATTAAATTGTTTTGTAGATTGATTTTCAGATGAACCTACAGAAGATGAGTCCAATGTTGATAAATGCAAAGTAATGCATATTGGAAAACACAATCCCAACTATACATACAAAATGATGGGGTCTAAATTAGCTGTTACCACTCAAGAAAGAGATCTTGGAGTCGTTGTGGATAGTTCTCAGAAAACATCCGCACAATGTGCAGTGGCAATCAAAAAAGCTAATAGAATATTAGGCACTATTAGGAAAAGAATAAATAATAAGACAGAAACTATCATAATACCTCTATATAAATCCCTGGTAC
Source organism: Caretta caretta (assembly GCF_965140235.1). Classification (NCBI taxonomy): domain Eukaryota; kingdom Metazoa; phylum Chordata; order Testudines; family Cheloniidae; genus Caretta; species Caretta caretta. The sequence goes on along the minus strand of NC_134216.1, from coordinate 36,505,833 downwards.
ACCCACACCTTGAATACTATGTGCAGTTCTGGTTACCCCATTTCAAAAAGATATATTAGAATTGGAAAAGGTGAAGAGAAAGGCAACAAAAATTGTTAGAGATATGGAACAACTTCTGCATGAGGAGTGATTAAAAAGACTGGCACTTTTCAGCGTGGAAAAGAGATGACTGAGAAGGGATATGGTAGAGATCTATAAAATATTGACTGGTATGGAGAAAGTGAATAAGGAACTGTTATTTACTCCTTTACTTAACACACGAACCAGGGGTCACCGAATGAAATTAATAGGCAGCAGGTTTAAAACAAACAAAGGAAGTATTTCTTCACACAACCTGTGGAATAGGGGATGTTGTGAAGGCCAAAACTATAACAGGATTAAAAAAAGAATGAGATAACTTCATGGAGGATATGCCCATCAATGGCTATTAACCAAAATGCCCAGGGATGCAAACCCATGCTCTGAGTGTCCCTAGCCTCTGTTTGCCAGAAGCTGGGAGTGGACGACAGGGGATGGATCACTCAATGATTGTCTGTTCCGTTCATTCCCTCTGAAGCATTTGGCATTGGCCACTGTCAGAAGACAGGATACTGGGTTAGATGAGCCATTGGTCTGACTCAGAATGGTCGTTCTTACGTTCTTAGGACTAATTTATGTAATGAAAACACAAAGATCCAAACTTCTAACAAAAACACATTACAACACATGAGGTGGGAACTATATGGGATCAATTCAACTTTAACTTAGTACTGTACTATAGTTTTAGGAATTCACAATACATCCATGCAGTTGATAAGTCCTAGAGACCTACAGGAAAATTCCAAATCAGGTGGGAGGTAAAATAACCTACATGAGCATATTAATGTATGTTATATCATATGAATTTACATAAGCAACTGAAGCCTTTTGCTTATCTGTTAGTGATAAATATGCAAGACATAAGATAATAGTGCAACATTTCTGCATGGATTTGTGATTCCCTATTCTGCATGCATGGTTTCTTTTTAGGCATGCATTATTTCAGGTTCTTTCATTTTATCTTACCCTCATCCCTTCAAATCGTGACAAGGCTCTTAGAGGTCTCAAGGCTCTTAATGTCCTAAGTGATTTAATCGCACCAAGTTCTGAGTAGCCCAAGGCATTAGCTGTTAAGCTAACCAAAGAGACCTACATAAAAACAGAAAAGCAATAATGCTCATTCATCTTGTATATCCTCCTATACATATGCAAGGAATGGTGTGTGCCATGAACTTCCCAAGAAGAACGAAGGTTGTATCTCTTTCTCCAGGAATCATTCTATAACCTAGAAGAGATCTTTTAAGTCACCCAAAGTAGAACAGTAGTGTGTTACATGACACCTGTCATTGAAATCCTGTTGGCACAAGGATATAAATGCTTTATAAGTTCACACATAATTCTCAATATTCAGTGGAAATGAAGTCATACAGATAAAAAGAACCTTCAAAAATGCATCTGAATTTGAACTGCCAGTTTAGGATAGGACTTTTCAGAAAGTCCACAGATCTTGACAGTAATCCAAAAACTCTCAAGGACCAAATACAGACATGGTGTAAACAGTCACAATAGACAAGGATTAATTTGGCCCACAGTCAATAGTGACTTTCTAGTATCCAAAGTGTCTCACTCAAGAGCCATTGCTAGCAGAGCTGTTCAGAATTTTTGGCATTGTTGAAGACTGACAAATGAGAAATTTCTTATCTGATAATTTTCTGTTAGCAACTTCTCTCTGAATTCATTACTAATGGGCTAATTCTCCCCTCCCCCCCCCAAATCTGTGGAATTCGGAAATGGTCTGATGTAGCTGCTGGAGGCTACAGAACTAAATTTTGTCCTTCAGCTTTGGTCACCAGAAGAGTTCTTCCACAGACAAAGAAACATTCCAGTAATCAATTATTAGCATTAAGACAAACTTGATATGACATATTAAATTGACCTTAAGAAAATATAAGTCTAAGACTCCTTTTAGAGAACAATTTCAATTTATATTCCAGTCATTTACCAGTCTACCAAGGTGGGTTGAATTCAGGGACAAATGGCTAACAGACATAAATTCATCAGGTAAAACATTTCTCATTCCGTTACACAGCTTTTCTCTTCATTCATTACTAATGGAAAGTAGTGAGCAATGAATCCCAGAAGTAGGAAGGGAAAGAACTATTATAGTAGAACAACAGGCAGGAAAGGAAGTTACTGCCATATAAAGCAAGAGCTTTATAAACTAAGTAGTTATGTGGGAACCAACCAAGTAGCACCCTCATACGAAACAATGCCTGTGTGAAGGAATGGAAAATTACTTTGCAAATCTTCCTCAGATGAGGCTCATATACTTCCTTGCCCCCCACCCTACCCCCGAGATTTCTGTAAATAGTTTCTCAGATGCCTAGCATGCCAACTAGTGTCAGATATTTACATCTTGCCTGTAGGAACCTTGAGGCCCTAAGGCCTTGGCATTTCAGATAGAAGGAGATTAACAGGATACAATAGGCGTACGTATTCCATATGCTTCAGATGTATCTTTAGCGATCTAGCTTGAGAGCCCATTCTTGCCACAACCTTCCAAGGATTAGAAAAAAATGATGGGAGAACTATTTCTCAGGAATTGTGAAAAGAGGAATTTATCTTGATCAGAAAGGTTTGTGGACCTACATGAATAGCATTTTCCTTTTAACAAAAGCAGTGTGTTTCTTGCATGTACAATGTAGCTATCTATCAATTACGAAGTGCCTTCTTGGCTAGTGGAGGTTTAGGAGGAGGACCACAACTCTCTCTCTTTTCCTCTTTTCTGTATCCTTTACATGAACTATCTTGAAAGGCAGCAGATTCTTTTCTACCCAGGACACTATTTCTATTGCCACAGAGAACCTTTGACCTCTGGTTACTCTCTGGTTTTGGAAGTGATATAAACATGCATGCCTCAATCATAAGCCAATCTGTCATGAGAGGTAAGAGGAGGCTTCCTCTGCAAGTACGATAATTGCCCACTATGTGGTTTCTTGCATCTTCTACTGATGTAGTTAGTACTGGTCACTGTCACAGACTGAACTTGGTGGACCACTGTTCTGATCCCATATGGTCATGTGTGGGTTTTTTTTTCTTTTTTTGAGGACACTCAACAGAGGTGTTGAAGTTAGCCAAAAGCATGTGTACTACAAAACATTGGAAATTTCTCCATATTGAGTATGCTAAGTTCTAGAGTGAAAGTTGGCTTGGCTTTCAGCATTTTGTTTGTCCTTATCTGGCAACAAAGGGACACTGAAATGCAGTCTGAGAATGACACCTAATTTTGCACTGTATCAAGTGCACGATCCTATGTCCTCGGAAGGAATTTCAGCAGGTACATTTTGAGAAACTCACTCAAGGGATGAAGCTGATGCATGGCACCAATAATCCTAGCCATTGGAGAGAACTTATCCCTCCGGAAATGATTGATGCAATGTAATTTTAGATCTTTGCTAATCTTCACCATTATGGTAAAATTATTACCATACCCATGTCTCTTTTGGTATCTGGGTGAGCAATTCTCTGCATTAGGATCAAAAACTCTTCTTGGTTTTCAAGAACTGGTGGCTATGAATCCTTTCCAGCAGCTGTTCATTTATGAATGGGTCTGTTTCTCTGTTCATACTGATTAGCATGTTGTCTATGCATGGTTATAGGTGCATGTTGTGCAACCTTTGCCTTGCTGTGAGAACAACAGCCACTGAGAACTCTGGGTGCAGAGGGTGAATCAGAAGGACAAGTCTTGGACAGGAATTGTGAGGTCTCATACACAAATGTTCTTTGTGTCTTTGTTATGATGAGGATTTTGTTGATTTGGAGGAAAGTTTATCAAGGTTTCCTTGGAGGCTTCTGCTCCAGATTTTTCCCTCTGCCAGGGTAATACTCCCTTCAAGGATATCCTTGGAGTTGCTATGCTGGCTCTAAAAGTGTGGTTTGAGGCTTCTTTGCAATCTCAGCTACTACTTTCTCTAATGTTTAGCCAGATAGCTCCTTGCTATAAGTTTGAATGAACAGATATCCATTTAGGATAAATGATGGCTATTTATGGGTATAACATGGCTGTCTTGTAGCTACCAAGTCAGAATCTATGCATTGTCACAAATCACATCAAGGGTTTGACCAAGAGAGAACCAGAAATGTCTCGCTCCGAGCAAGTATCATACTTCTAGACAATGAGCCTCTTGTTTGCCACAAAATAGGTTTTCTTTACTAAATAAAATAAAAATAAAAAGACTTTGGTCTGAATGGCTTTAGCTGAGACTTTGAAATTGCTGTGCAGTGTGTCATCACTCATATAGTCTGTGGGGTCTTTTAGAAGGAATTCCCCTTCCAAAGGTGTGACTCTGTCTTTCATTGGTGGAGCTACTGCTGTACCAACCTTAAGCTCCCCAAATTTATGAAATGTCTTTGTTTTTATATAAACATTTTAGTTTAACCTCTGTTTAATTAGATATCCTCATCTGAATCTTATGATGCCCTCAAAGGAGACAGTGACAGGAAAACATGCATCTAATAAAAAGGAAGTTATTTTATTAATATTGAGTTCCTTGCAAACCACTGACTGACACCCTCTCCTCACAAAGTCCAGAAGGATTTTTTGTTGATGCATCTGTGGTATTTCTTCCTTTGGCTGATTACAGGGGGAGGTAGTACACTATTCATCTTGGCATAGGGACCACACAACAGAGGGAGGTGACTGGTCTCAGTTGTGAAAGTAGCTGGCTAGATATCCTGGGAACAAGAAAGGCTGCCAGTTTGTTCCCAAAGGCTGGCTAGCATCCAAGTAAGTACTGTAGAAGCAACCTACTACCACTTGAGGCTTTACACAGTAAATCAGGATCTCTTTGAATGTGGGAAAGGATTTCTCCCTTACCCTACTGTAATCCCATGAAGGTGCAGATTTGTGGGGAGTGGAATCTTCATGTGTCTGGAACAAGTGCTCCTAAGGCTTAAATGTGGAGCCAGCCTGTGGAGCAAGGGAGGGATGGAGCGAAAGAGTCTGAGCCTCTTTCCTTGGCGGAGCAGGGTTTATAGCTGATGATCAGAAGGCACAATTCCCATTCCGCTGCTGCCTGAAATCTGAGCCCTTTTCCTGGCAGAAGGCCCTTGGGCTGAAAGCCAGACAGGCACATCTTCCATTAGGCTGCAGCCTGAACACAAGGACTAGGATTCTCCACATGCCTGGATATGCTGCAGGGTGCAGGAGGGACGGTGAGCATGACAGAACACTGTGAAAAAGGCACTGTATAGGAGAAAAGCCCCAGCAAACACTCTCTCAGGGGAAGTATGCAAAAGACATACTTCCCTTTGCCTTTCTGGGAACCAGAGTCTTGGACGTTTGTAGGACTTACCCCTGAGTATAAAGAGAATCCCCCAATTCATAGTAGGAGGAGGGGAAGCTGTATAGGTGCCCTGCTTCTTTCCCCAGGGAACTGAGGCCGCACTTCAGTATCTCGGGGGGAAGGGGCGGGCGCCTCTGGATTCTTTCAGGGTTTATTTTCCTCCTCCAGTTCAGTTCTGTTCCAGGACTTACCCTCTGAGAGTGCTGGATAGCTTCCTCCCTATCCTTAGACACTTTCCCCAAAAGCTCAGAAATACCTGATTGAGCTTTTCTGTATTGGAGCTGCAACTCCTCAGGGAACGGTGGGGATGTGACATGTGGGACCAACTCTGAGCCCCGTACCCTGGCAGTGCAAGAAGGCACTGGCTGGCTGGGAACATGCAGGGCATAGTTCACCCTCTCTAGATTCTGTAAGTGTTGCTTCACATAAGGAACACCACTTAGATTTAAGCCAGGTGTTTGTAGGACAGCTCTGCCATAACTAAGTGGGTGCAGAGGAGTTCATCAGGGAGGCACTGCAGTGTCAGGTCCACCAATGTTGTTATTTACATGATCCGGGGGTCGAGGAGAAGGAGGAGGAAGATTCTAAGTTGCAGCTGCACAAAAAAAAGTAAAATAAAGGTTTTAAAACAAAATGGTCGGGAGAAACTGAACTGCCAATTTTTTCCACGGTCAGAGGCAGAAAATCTGGTAAACTGAGCTGAAGGGCAGAGCTTAGTCCTGAAGTCTCCAGCAACACTGGACTGCCTTTGAGTTCCATGGGTGGGGGGATAGCCCATTACTAATGAATGAGGAGATAAGCTGTGCAACAGAATCAATATTTAAATAAATGATATTCTATTATTGTTTAACAGTGCAATTAAAACTGTGATTAATCACAATTAATTTTTTTAATCGTTTGACAGCCCGAGTTGTGACACCTAGGACACATATAGGTCCTATATAGTACCCGGGGAATTCTCCCGCAACCCCTAAGAGACTTTTTCTGGCCCGGGTATGCTGCTGCAGGAAGAAGCAGGGGACTGTGTTTTACTTTGAGATTATACTGATTAAGGAGTAGAGAATTTATCACAACTGTGGTTAGAGTATTAAAAAAAAGCCCCCCCAAAGAAACATGTTAACAAATATTAAAAATCCATACATTATAAAAATCACGATGATAAATGACATTCTTTCAAAGTGAAAAAAGGAAGAAAAAAGTATAAATGTACATTAATTAATGTACATTTATAACATAATAAAATGTCCAAAGAATATCAGCAAAATGTTCAAAGCTACTGTTGACTTTCAGTAATTTTTGCCTTCAAAATTGGAACTACTGGGGCCATATTGTGCTGAAAGTTTTTAAACAGCGCTCCACGCTGGAATAAACTGAGAGTTTGGCTTAAAAATCAATTACACAAGATAAGCGAGATATAATATTGTGAATTATGGAGCATGATGGACTTGTAACACAGTGTATAAAAGAGAATACATACATCAACAATCAGGAAGTCCAGCCAGCACCAGGCATTAGTGAAATAGGTTTGAAAACCATAAGCCACCCATTTTAGAAGCATTTCCAGAATGAAGATGTAAGTGAAGACCTTATCAGCATATTCCAGCATGGTCTTGATAGTCTTGCGCTGTTCAATGTATATGTCTTCAAAAGCCTGTGAACAAAATATTTGTATATGAAGTGCTTATATGACTTAACAATTTGCTATGTAAGTCAAAGGAGCTGAGAAAAATATCCAGTATGCTTTTTTTGTAAGGTGGTGTGCATATAACAGACCATAGTTTCCCCACTATCCACACATACTTTCTCTTCCCAGTTAGAACAGGAGGCACCATTTCTTCTTCACTTTTTATAACACATTCCTTCCTTTCAGGCCTATTATTAGAGCCCTGGAAATCCGTGGACCATTTCTCCGGATTGTGGCTTGGATGCGGATACAAATTTTGTATCCACACAGGGCTCTGCAGCATACACTCTCCCAAATGGAGCAGCTGTCACCCAGCCCTCAGGCTCCAGCTCGTCTCTCTGAATTATGCAGCAGCAGGCTGTAATATGTGGCTATAGCTTGTTGGGCATTCTGCTCGGGCAGAGAAGGTAAACTACAACTCCCAGAAGGCGGTGCAAACATATGCTCCTATGGCGAGCCAAGCGCCAAGTGCATTAGAGTTGTCGTGGCTGTGTAAGGGTGTCTGAGCCCCACACTGGAGGGCAGTGCTGCACACGAGGTCCCAGGACTGTAGCTTCCCTGGCTGGAGAGGGAAAAGAGGTATGGTGGGAGCAGAGTGGGCGGCGAGGCAGGAGGTCTCTGTGGAGAAGTGGGGGGTGGTTAGGCGTCGGGGATTTGGCACAGCCTTGCATCACTGGTGCACGGTGACCTGTGGAGCTGTTAGTTAGAGCCCTGCAAATCCATGGATATCCGCTTTATATCCGCAGAGATCCACATCCGCGAATAGCGGATATCCACAGAGAATTTTTGTGGATCGGAGTACAGATATACATTTGGTATCCGTGAAGGTCTCTATTATCACATTCAGCCAAGATGAATGATGATCCAGAAAGCTCACTCCAGTAGAGCTCTTTGAATCTCAAACTCCTTTTCCTTTTCCCCTAGATAATAATAACTTGTTGACATTGGGATCTGAACTCTGCTAGCTACAACTATGTGTCAACATAGTTACTGCAAGCAAGATCTAGTCCTGACTATTGTGGACAGGGATTTTCTGATAACCACACCAATGAAACCAAGCTGTATAGATTAACTAGCAAAGCAGTCTTCAGCATGATTTTATAACAGCTCTCAGGCAAAACTCTGTCCACATTTGTCAGGGAACCTGTGCAACAAACCTGCCAATAACACATGCATTTAAGCACAATTGTAGCTAGTACAGTATATTCTATACTTAGTATGGAGCATTAACTATTGAAGCGTTTATGCAATACACCTGCTTTAATTCCAGCCTGGAAACTAAACATTTGAATGAATCACTTCTGCACCTGAGACCTCCATATGATATTTCAATCTGCTGATGGTGCATCCTGGGTCAGTTGTAGTTCATTTATATATTACAGAAGCAGAGGGAAACTAACAATTCATATTCTATTTCTGTTTAAGGAAAATAAAGAAAAAAGTCATTAGCAGATAAAGAGTAAGTGAAGATATTTTGATGCGTGGCTCATATATCTAGGTTCCTATTTCAATATACAACTGATATTCAATCCTTCATGCTTGTTGCATTTATAGCCATCAAGAACTTCTATATATACTACTTTAAATGCCAAATGTTTCTTTAGACAACTTCTGTGGAGATATGATGACATTTCAGAATTGGGATTTTTTTTCAGTGGAAGAAAAACTATGCTAAAGATATCTATATGATTAATCACAGTTCTAAAGCTTAATGTTAACATATATATCAATTGTTTCACATTACAATTACCAGAGCACCACTGCTGAGGAGAATCATGAAGACAATGAAGGTCTCAAACCAGTTGTGTTCAACTATCTTGTAGCAGGTTTTCCTAAGATTCCACCATATTTTTCCTTTCCCATCTTCTGTGCTGACTTGACAGCACTTGAACTTCTGTACACAGCCTGGTAAATGTGATATTAAGTTGTGAGACACGGAAATAAGATAATAATGTATTCTGAAGCCTTAATTAACTGATATTCATTTGACTAACTCTAGAGTTATTCTAAGGGATGTTTGTAAACAAGTGTCCCCCTGAATTCTTCAGCACATTAGTCTCACTTTTTGCAGGAAAAATAAGATTTATGTAACATATTTTAATACCACCTATTAGGCACCATTGGAACCTGCAGAGCTGTATGCCTGCTGCAACACCTCTGAAGGGGATACTAATGCAAAAGGGAACTGGGAGCATAATCAATACCCCCTCTTGCTAGTTACTAGTACTGTTGGTGAGGAATAGTTTATGGAAGCAAAACACTCCACTAGACAACAATTTGCATCACTCACCTTCTGTAAAACAGGCTTCTGGTTCAAGAGCTTCTTCAGGTTCTATCTCTGGCTGTTCTCCTTCTTGAGGAAGTCCAATATCAACTGTACTACCTTCAGATGAGCTGGATGCATTTAGCTTCTGTAAATAAAAGCCCACATAACTGTTTTTTAACCAATACGTTTATTTTAAACAGAAAATTAATATTTGTAATGCATAACAAAATACTCTGCATGTATTTTAGTGCTCTTAAGTTAAAAGCATATTACATATGTAATGACAAATTGCTTTACTACAGGCAAGGTCACAAGATTAGAAATGAGATCACATGGATTTTTTTCCTAGTGAAAGTATTCTAATACCTTCATACAGGGAGTCACCAGAATAATTTGGCTATTTTCTGCACCACATATGAGAATTTTGAAATGAAATTTCAATACGGTTAAAATTAGGTGCCCTCTGTACATTGTGCTATTAGGTTATACCAATCATGTTACTGTATTGTAGATTATACCTGTGATACTCAGACTGAGGCTCCCGAGCCACAAGTGGCTTTTTAATGTGTCTCTTGCAGCTTTTTGCAGCACATATTATAACACTCTGTGATTTAAATATTAACCAGTTTAAGTTATCAACCAATCAGAATGTTTTTACTATATTATTAACCAACTAACTGTAGTTGATAAAATAATAAAACTGAGTCAGTCATTTTGCTGTGAGAATAATATATAGATATATCATATATATGAAAACTAAATATTTCCCCATCATACTGTTTAAATATGAATATCGTATATACTCGTTCATAAGCCAAATTTTTTTAGTAAAAAAGGGAAGCATCAGAGAAGGGGGTTGGCTTATGAACGGGTATAGAGAGGGAGAGAGGTCAGACACAGCCCCTCCCCCAAACAGAGGGGGCAAGGAGAGGCAGCACAGCCAGCAGAGCCAGAAGGGAAGAGGCGGGGCCAGAGTCTCTCTGCTTCTGGCCACGCTGCTCTCCCCACAGCTTCCAAAGCAACTGCAGCTCCGGGGCTGGCAGGCTGCGGAGCCGCCACCCGGTCTGGCCTGCCGGAGCATGCTGCAGCCACACCATCAGGCCCACTGCAGCAGCTCCGCCCAGGCCAGAGACATCTTCCCCTGGCCCTCCCCAGCTAAGGTGGGAAGGGATGCGGAGAGTGTGGGGGTCCCAGGCTAGGGGTGTAGTCATGTGGGGGGTGGTCACAGGGGTTACTCCCCTGACCCCCAGCTTCTCCCCCCCAAAAAATTTCCCCAACAGTTGCTGTCCTGGCCCGTCAGGGTAAGCAGCTGGCACGCCGGGACACTTTGTTTACTTAGATTTACCTCCGTGCCTGCGGACGCTCGAGGTAAACAAACCATCTCAGCCTGCCAGCAGCTTATCCTGATGGCCTGGGAGCCAAAGTTTGCTGACCCCTGAATTATAGCGTCAGCTTATCAATGAGTCATAAAAATTTTCCATTTTGACTTATCCATCTTACGGGGGGGGTCGTCTTATAAACGAACCATACTTATGATCAAGTATATATGGTATATAGCACTATAGTAAATGAAACAATGAATTCACATTACTGTGGCTCTTTTTAATAAATTGACCGCTAATTTGGCTCTGGAACCACTGAGGTCTGAGTATCACTGGATTATACTGTGGATAGCATATCATTTTCCCAACATTATGACCAAACCAATAGAAAGATGCGTAGCAGTATTTTCATGTCTAATGTAGATGGCATTCTATCAAATCTGTCAAATCTAAAAGTTGATATTTAAACTTTTTCATCTCATTGACATGAAAACACATATTACCAGTTGTTTATATGTACTTTTAAAGTTTCTAGATTTTCAAAAGAACAGCACATTAATTTTAGAGCAATAGCCATTATTTTGCATTCTCTTTTGCCAATGCACTTATATAGTCTATTGTGCATTTTGAAACTACTTGTTACTCTGGTACAGTACACATATATGTCCAGTTAATACATAAGTAAGCAGAGATATTCATACTTTTAGGATAGCTGAAATGAAATCAAACACTTTTCAGAGAAAATTGTAATATAAGAATATTGTGTCAATGAACCAAAGTCAGTGATGTAATCCAAATCTTCAACTTTGTTCTTTTAGGCTAGGATATCATATGGTTATCAACGGACAAATGTGAGTACCATACTAAATAAAAGTAGTTTTTATCACAGCGTTCTATGACTTCTTACAATGTTATTACCATGTAGTGTATAACATCAGTAAAATGGCTGCATTGATAAATAGCTAATTTTATAAAAGGAATGATGTAAGCAGATTGAGAGTACATACTCATGTGGTGTTAATGTTAGACAGATGGTTGCTGCATTGCAGCATTAAAGACACCTTCTCTACTTCGCTGACACTTTTGAAGCTTAGGTTAGAGGCATTATTCCAAGGAAGAACGTTCTATTATTATGGAGCTTCACCGTTTTTTAGTGCTTGGAAAGAAAGTTAGTGAAAAGAAAACCATTTTATCTCCTGTTCATCTTAATTTGTGAATACAGAAAGCAGACATAAGCTTATAAAATATTTTAATGCTGAACACAAAATACAGTACATTCTTCAGGCTTAAAGAGAACTGATTTGCTTCTCACGTATTCTGGTTTTACGATGTTGTAATTCCACTGATTTCAATAGATTTATACCAGTGTAGTTTAAGAGGCATGTCAGATTTATAATCCTTTGAGCGTAGCTGTTATATTGGTGAAATCAAATTGTTTACTGTAATTATATGAAATTGATTGATTCCCACAATTAAAACTGTTACAATTGACCCATCTAGGATGCCCAGACTTTGGGCCAAAATTTGATCACTTTATTTAAGTAATCCAATTGAAGTCAAATGGGTGACTAGTATGAGGTGAATAATATTTGACGCTTTGATCATATTAGCAGATGTATTACTTTTGATTTAATTTTATATTGTCTTGTTTACAAATAAATCCTCCATTTCTAGCAAAACTATTTCTAGCAAAATATTTAATAATGCTGCATAAAGAAAATACACTAGGAAAACATAAATGTATTAGAATTTTTGCTTTTCAGGAAATCTTGGTTTCCTTAAATCAAGATTACCTTATCTTTCTGCAATATGCATGATTTACAAAGATCCCTTATTTGAATGGTGTCTGAAAGTGCTAAGCAAGTTAGCATCTAACATGCCGGAGTTTGCTACTGCCCAGAGGATAGACAGCAGTCTAACCAGTGCAAATTTTGAGTGTACAGCCTATATGCAGGACTGTTAGTTGATGAGCTGCAAACTTAAAAAAAAAAAAATGCAGGAACCTCCAAACTACATAGCAGAGATACTAGTGTCCATGATTAAATGCTACAAAATAAAATATTTCAAAATCTCATAGGACACTGATTGTATTGTGGGGACTGTTTTGTACTATGCTCTCTGTGGAAATTGTAATAATGATTACAGATTCAAATATTCAGGAATTTTAAGTTCGGTGGTGCAGTAGCATTTTCAGGTATTGTTGTAGGAAAGGGGGATGCAGACAACTCTTCACTCAGAAAACTTTAAAGGTAAATGTGTAAGTGCTGTAACCCATCCTGGGCAGATATATCAATCAGAAATGGCCCAGTATATATGATACAGTGGATGGTCCTAGAGCCTTCCAAGTAGGTGCTTTGCGCTAACTGTGGGGGGAAGTGACCATTTGGAACAGGTCTGTAGAATCTGGGAAGCTAATGGAAATTCTGTGAGCAGTTTAGGGTCAGGATGGAACCCAGAGTGACTAGTTCTGCTAATTTAAAATAAATTAGTGGTATCTGAAATGTCTGGTACTAAACTGGACAAGGATATTGAAATCTGCAACACTAAAAATATATCACTTTTTTCTTACAATTTTCAAATTATACAAAGAGGTGTAATGGTCAGTTTGTCTTATTTTTACCTAAACCTGTTCTCTTGTGTGTTCCCAAAGGAAGACTTACTGTATTCTTAGGGATATATGGATAAATGTTCTCCTATAAATTCAGGATCTTTTCTCTTTCTACAAGTCTTTCTTCCATTTCCAAACCCTACAGATAGCTTAGTATCTCAAAGAAGTGGACAGAATCTTTTCACATGCACAATATGAATGTACCCTATGGGACATAAAAAAATTACTTAGCTGATTTTCACTCATCTAAACTTGCCCAGTCATAATGGAAGACACAATTTTCTTCTCAATATCAAAAATACACAATGTTAACTGCAGCTCAGGCTCACTTGAGTGGTACAGAAATAGCTGAATCAGGATAATCTCTGAACTCCTCTCCTTGTCACCTCTAGCAGTGCTGACTTTTTCAGGAGTTCTCTGTCCACTGGCCTTAATGCTTAGCAAACAACATATGGAAAGGCTTACAGTGATGAGGACTTGACATGGACTTAACTTCTTTGATTTCCATGACCTATACCTTATGGACAAGGCTTAGAGGAAGTCCTGCAGGTGTGAAAAATTATTTCAGAGTGTATTGTGCATGTTATTTCAATGGAATATGGGTGCCTAACTCCTTTAGGCTTCTTTGAAAATCCAAGCCTATGCATATAAGACTAAATTCTGGCCTCCTGTCCATCCATGACCTTCACAGGGGAGTCAGTGGGAGTCCTATCCCCAGATATGTGATCAGAAATCACCCAGTGTATTCTTTATGAAGATACATATATCAAATTTGCTGGAAATAGATATTGTGCAACACAAATCATCAAAGTAACAGAATTTAATAATTACATGAATTCAATTAGTATTCTAGTGTAATATATGCAAAATTACAGAAAATGCATTTTTGACACAGCAGTTTAGCTATTGTGAAATACTGCCTCTATAATGGTAAACTGACGAGTAAAGGGCCAGATTCTATAGTTCTCAAGTAAGGGCCACAGAGTTTGGCTTACTGTGAATACCAATTATCAATTTCAGGAAAAACCATAAATAAGATAAACGTCAAAGTATATTCCAAGTACATACATTTATACCATAGCATAAAATTACCTCTTAATAATACAATAAATAAATAACATTAAAATCAAGGAAAATACTCTCTTTGTACACTGTGGAATTACATTAAGATTTTACTTGCATCATTCCAACCTGGGCAGCATTTATAGCAAAAATGCTGCAGCAATAGCAGAGCAAACAAAAATTATGAATTGGTTAAAAAGATAAATTGAAGTTTGAAAAATCTATTGTTCATTTTTGTAAAAGGAAAGTAAAGAGCTTAGAAACTCATCCATTGTGAAATGTGTTAATCCAGAAGGTCATTGCAAGAATGAATAAGTTCTTATCACTGAAGTTACATGAGTTTTATTCTGTAAATATTTTAAAGACTGTTAGATAACTCAAAATGGAAGATTAGGGATAACCAGGATGAGAAGAGAACAAAATGATCAAGCAGAAACACAATATAGTATGACAATTAATTACCAGGAATATTAGCTATAAGTCTTTATTGATGTAGGGTAAGTATTTGAATTTTATGGATGGTAAATTGGGTCTTACTAGTCTCTTCTCACCGAAAATCTGGTATGCTTCTTGTAAAGAGCTGTAATTATAATCACATGAGTTAAGGTAGGCAGATTTACAGTCTGCTTACCAAAATAATGAACAGCACCAATAGCAGTTGGTATTTGAAACAAAACAAACATATTTTAAGTTGTCTTGTCCTACTGAGAGTTCTGTTACTCTTCCACTCTTGATGTCATAGAAGATATATTTCCATAATATGCTGTTCCTATATGTCTCAGACAAGGTTACTCTATCAACAACTATATAAAAACAATTACCCAACTGAAACTTACAATGAGTCAGTATTATCTGCAGAAGGGAAATTTTAACACTGATATGTTAAAATTATGTGTGAGAAAAGTTCTAAATATTGTAAAGATTACTCAACCCCTCTGTGTGTCTGTGTTTTTTTCATGTTGCGTTTTAATTGTGGCATTCTATATGGATGTTAATAAAACTAAGTACACATTAGAAGGTTGTTTATGAGGCAACATCTGCAGTAATTAAGATGTCAAACCATACAACTAAATTCAACAGGTCAAGAAAAGTTCAACATTCTTAAAAAAAGCAGTCACTGAAATGGCTCTCTAAAAATGGGATGGTTTAAAATTCCATAACACAAATAGCAGCTTTCAGTAACAGCCATTTTGCAGGTAAACAGCTAAATCCTATTCTTGCATGAGGCAGATGACACAGGGTTGCGAAAGAATGTTGCATTACTCTATCTCAGTGGTTCCCAAACTTGTTCCACCGCTTGTGCAGGCAAAGCCCCTGGTGAGCCGGGACGGTTTGTTTATCTGCCGCGTCCGCCGGTTAGGCCGATCGCAGCTCCCAGTGGCCGCGGTTCGCTGCTCCAGACCAAAGGGAGCTGCTGGAAGCGGTGGCCAGTACGTCCCTCGGCCCGTGCTGCTTCCAGCAGCTCCCATTGGCCTGGAGCAGCGAACCGCAGCCACTGGGAGCCGCGATCAGCCAAACCTGCAGACGCGGCAGACGCGGTAGGTAAAGATACTGGCCCAACCTGCCAGGGGCTTTCCCTGCACAAGCGGCGCAACAAGTTTGGGAACCACTGCAGTCTATCTGTATCCAGCACAACACCCTGGCACAAGTCAGGCCACTACCACACACTAACTTGTGCTTTAATATGTGGGGCACATTTTGGTATTAGCCTGGTTACTGCAGATGACAGCATACTGCAAGTCAGGTTGGGAGCAAGACATCTGTCCCCTAACTTGTAGACTGTGCCTGCTAATTTATAATCTAGGCATACCTCCAAGGCATCCAATAACTTCTTTCTCTGCACACCAGTATTCCGAAGAACTACATTTAGTCCACATTTTATACTGGACAGCATATATGCTGCCCTTTGTGATGCAATGCATCCCTAGATACAAACAAATTAATTATCAAAGACAAATTTTACCTTTGTTAACATACCTTTGGATATGTTAACAAGCCCATTTTGATCCTTATCAAATACTGAATTTCTATGTTTGAGAAAGTATGTAATCACTCAGGTTACAATAAACATATCAGAGTTAACTGTTAGGGTATATCTACACTGTAGCTGGAAGCATGCTTCCCAGCCCAGGTAAACAGATTCGTATTAGCTCTGCTTGAGCTAGCACACTGAAAAATGGCAGTATGGACACTGCAGCATCAGCATCTGAGCTGAGCGGCTAGTCTGAGCCACCACCAGTGCCACAACTATCATAATGCTATTTTTAGCCTGCAGGTTTGAGCGGTGCAAGATTGAGTCTGTGCAGCTGAAAGGAGAGAAGTGTATCCTGCTGCAGTGGAGACGTGCCCTGTAACACTATGTTCAAAAGTCAGGCTGCTCAACTGGAAGTTACAAAGAGAGAATGTTTTTTTCCTGAATAGCAAACTAAGAAAATTATCGTGATTCAGTGGTGTCTACTTTGACTTTTGATATACAGACACCTTCCCTCCTACTTTTCATATAATATATGAAAGATACAAAAAAATACTTACATAATGTTTAAAGCATCATTATCCTGGTCAGCACACATAGGTATCTTTAAAATTTCACATTTACCAGTAACACCTTAAGTCATGCTTCAATTAGCAATACGATACAAGAGGAACAGCTCTTAGTTTAGGTTTTTAAATAAAAATGAAAAGTTGAAAGCAGTCTGGCCACGGGGGAAGGATTACAAAATGTAGCAACAGAGTCTATCAAGAGCTTTTAGATATGATTTATTTTTTGAACCTCACACACGCCTCACGGATTTATATAATTTTGCTTCACTTACATCCAGGCCCCTTTGAACTTTTAGCTTTTATTATTTATTTATTTATTTATTTTTAAAATGCTAAACTGGGAGTGATAAACAGCTCTGAGTTTAACTTTTTAAAATAAACATCTGAAATTTCACAATTGGCCAGGATCTGTTGAACAGCTGCTGAAATCAGGTTGAAAGGGACTGAGGAACCAAAGAGTAGAACAAGAGGGAGTAGAAAGATGGTGCAGAGAGACCCTGTTTTTTTAAAATAAACAGCTTTTTCCAAAAACCTGCAGAAAAAATATTTAAAATAACTGAAACAATAGTTTCCTCATTTCTCATTTTTAACCCAACTTACTTATGTAAGAGTTGCATGGATACCAATAGGTAAATGAGATGATCTGTGATGAAAATGGTGATGTTATATCCAAATTGATACAATCAATTTCAATACAGCTATATCACAAACTAAAAAGGCCAAATGGCTAAAAAGAATTTAACTTTAGACCCTGAGGTCCAGTTTCTAGTTTCAGTGTGCACCATTGCAACTCTGCCACTATAACGAAAAGCAGAATTTGTATGTCATTCTTTATAGCCCCAATATACCATGGCATAACAATTCTGTCAGTTCAAAGAAATGGGAGATCACCACTAAAAGCAAATTAGTAGATATTGACTATGGCTGGGCAAATACCATAAAAACAATAAATGAGAATTCTTGTGATAAAACCACTGCTATGCTTTGCTGCTATTCATAACCCATTTGATCTGCCTATTTGTGAACATTTGGGCAACCACCAGGCATGAATAGCAGTTCAAATACATACAAAAGCATTCACACTGGAAATACTCTAAAGGCTTCTTTAAAAAACTGTTTAATTCGCAAAATCCAACATGAATGTTCATGGCTAATTCTCTAACAGAGAAAGGGGCTCCTGTTTATCAAGTTTAGATAATCTAATTGGGAGCAGAAACAATATCTTGTGATTAATTGACTGATCACATAGTGTGGAATTACAAAATACCAATATTCTGTGACCAATCTGTGAACAATCCATAGGGTTGAATTATTTTACACAAAATATTTATTAAACAATTATAATGAATCATTATAAAATCACAGACTGTTGTAAGATAAGGTATTCACCACACAAATTTCACCACCCCTAAATTCAGTCAATGTCCACATTTACAGTACATTTTGTGCTGTTCCAGATTGACTACAGCATCATATTGCTTCGTGACATAATAAATAGCATGGTAATGTTGAGTGGGTGAGATGGAGGACAGAACAAAAGAGGACATCCCTTGATTCAAAGTCAATAATACCTTGCTGATTAGAATTTTCGTTTTACTTGTGATTCAAAGATGAAAATATGTTCAGCTTCCTCACAACAGACAGTTTTATCACTTTCAGATTTTTTTTTTGCCAATTGTATAAATTAAAAGGCTCCACGATGATCAAAATGGGTTAGATTTTGCTCTCAGCTCCCTCTCTGCAATCCCAGACTTTGATAAGGGTATGTGCGTAATTGAGTATAGAACTGGTTTCCAAATGTTTGATTGGCAGAATATCAGTTTTGTGTAAGCTGTTTTCCCAGATGATGGTAACATACTTTGATTGGGTAAATTAAATTTAAATGTTATGCTATATGGTGCTTCTGTTACTGCATGATATAGTCCATAATAATTAAATTGCCTATACAAGATTTAGAAAACAACAAATATTTCTGAAGATAAAAAATATAAACAAACAATTACACACAAGTGGATGGTTATTTGAATTTGCAAATTACCTTAATTAAAAACTAAAATATAATAGCATAAGAAAATTCCAAAACATCAAGCAGCTTTCTATTATCAATATAACATACTCCTGGGCTTATTAAAAAGGTTCCTTTTTATGTTTATGAGAAACAATATTCTACTTGGTCCCTCTTATACCTTAGTTAAACTAAATCCCAAAACTTTGTCATCAAAGCTGGAAAACTTACATAGCATGCACTTCAAACATGTGTTAGAATATCATTAAAAAGTTCATAGATAAGTCAGGATCTGATTCATAAAGATACTGGGGGGTGCCAATCTTGCCTGAC
Organism: Caretta caretta; assembly: GCF_965140235.1. NCBI lineage: Eukaryota > Metazoa > Chordata > Testudines > Cheloniidae > Caretta > Caretta caretta. The sequence continues at coordinate 36,486,649 of NC_134216.1, read as the reverse complement.
ATGCGTTGATGTGAGTCACATGACTCAGCAAAGAGCAGTTTGAATGTTTCTACTATATTGCAATGGATGGGCAAGAAACATAGCTGAGTAGCATGCAGGCCAGTCAATATCCATTAGAAAATATATTTATATAATTATATATATTTATAACTTGTTGAGGTAACCTGTGTAAAAGTGGTGATACGTTGCTCTGCCTGGTTAAAAAAGCACCAGAGCTGCATTCTTGATTGATCCAGCTTGATTTTACGCCTGTGAGAAGTAAGAATTGTAGGAAATGAAGTTCAAGATACCAAGTATCTCTGCTTTTCTGCTCTGGAAACTCTTATACATTTGACTGATTAAAGACTTCAAACATTTATTTTAAGTACATTCAGAGACATATAATGAAATGTAAGAGTGTAAAATAATAAATGCTTTTTAGACCTCTGAATCCTGATTAAAATAAAAAATACATTATAACATGATTACAATAGCTCTAGAAGATGCCTCCATCTGTATTAAGAATTTTTAAAATATCAGATGAATATTTTTGATAAAATTATTATCCTGAAACCTACACTTTGGAGGGAAATCTAATGGATCACTATTTCTATGGCACCCATTGCCAGATTGTCTACAATCTGAGCCAATGTTCAACAAAGGAATGAAAAAATTCCTTTTGTATTCATTGGCTGCTGGATTGAGCCAGAGCACCAATATGTTATGTGATAGTAAGTTGGGGTCCAATTCTGGAAACCATCATTGACGTGAGTACTTCTTACTCATACTAGTAGGCCCATATATGTTAATTGCCATATTTGCAGGGAAAGCCGTGCAATCTGTGGCTAAATAACAGAGTAAAAGAGGAAATTAGAGACAAAAAGACATCTTTTAAAAATTGGAGGGCAAATCCTACTGAGGAAAATAAAAAGTAGAGTAAACTCTGGCAAGTCAAGTGTAAAAGTATAATTTGGCAGGCCAACAACGAATTAGAAGCGAAACTAGTAACAGACATAAAAACTAACAGCAAAAACTTTTTAAGTACATCAGAAGCAGGAAGACTACCAAACAGTCAGTGGGGCCATTGGACGATCAAGGTGCTAAAGGAGTACTCAAAGAAGCTAAATGAATTCTTTGCATCAGTCTTCACTGCAGAGGATGGATGTAAGAGAGATTCCTAAGTCTGAGCCATTCTTTTTAGGTGACAAATCTGGGAAACTGTCCTAGATTGAGGTGTCAATAGAGGAGGTGTTGGAACAAATTAATAAATTAAACAATAATAAGTAACCAGGACCAGATGATATTCACCCAAGAGTTCCGAAGGAATTCAAATGTGAAATTGCAGAACTACTAACTGTGGTATGTAACCTGTTGCTTAAATCAGCTTCTACACCAGATAACTAATGTGATGCCAATTTTTAAAAAAGGTTCCAGAGGTGATCCTGGCAACTACAGGCCAGTAAGCCTAACTTGAATACCAGGGAAATTGGTTGAAACCACAGTAAAGAACAGGATTATCAGACACATAGATGAACATGATATGCTGGGGAAGAGTCAACACAGCTTTTGCAAAGAGAAATCATGCCTCTCTACTAATCTACTGAAATTTTCTGAGGAGGTCAACAAACACGTGGACAAGGGTGATCCAGTGGATATAGTATATTTGGACTTTCAGAAACCCTTTGACAAGGTCCCTCACCAAAAGCTCTTAAACAAAGTAAGCAGTCATTGGATAAGAGGGAAGGTCTTGAAAAGATGGCAAACACAGGATAGGAATAGATGGACAGTTTTCACAGTGGAGAAATGTAAATAGCGGGATCACCCACAGATCTGTACTAGGAGCAATGCTTATTAACATATTTATAAATTATCTGAAATTGGTAAACAGTGAAGTGGCAAAGTTTGCAAACGATAACAAATTACTCAAGATAGTTAGGTCCAAAGCAGCTGCAAAGAGTTACAAAGGAATCTGACAACACTGGGTGTCTGCCTGGGCAACAAAATGGCAGATGAAATTCAATGTTGATAAATGGAAAGTAATACATGTTGGAAAACATAATCCCTACTATAGATATAAGACGATGGGGTCTAATTTAGCTGTTCCCATGCAAGAAAGAGTTCTTGGAGTCATTGTAAACAGTTCTCTGAAAACATCTACTTAATGTGCATCAGCAGCCAAAAAAGCTAACAGAATTTTAGGAACCATTAGGAAAGGGATAGATAATAAAACAGAAAATATAATGCCACTGCATGCAATTCTGGTTGCCCCATCTAAAAAATGGCATATCAGCTCTCGGCCCTACACACAGGCGCACATACACATTGGCTGGCTATCTTGTGGTACATTAAACACACAGTAAGGCCTTTGGGGAAAATAACAGGCAGTTGGCCCAAAACAGGGAGTTCTAAGGGCTCTACATTCTTGGCTTCATGATGCATTACAATTTCTACATATAGTGTGGCTATGACCAGTAACTTAACTGTAAAACAGCAGGAGTGAAATCTTGGCCCCACTGAAATCAATGCAGAGTTTTCCGATCAACTTCAATGCAGCAGGATATTTTGTTTTGCAGAGTCATTTACGGGAAAATACAAAAAAAGGGTGGGGCGAGCTTGACATGAAAATAGAGGGAATGTATTGAACAAAGATGTCATTTTTAGTCACTTTTCTGACCACAAATTCATCTTAGCAGAAATGTCCTCATTCTTCCTATAATAGAGCTCACAGTAGAGCAGAATCATCCAGAGAGGAGCACGAACTAGATTTAATTGGATAATTATTTTCTTTCCAAATTGACTGGCAGGGACTGCCACAGTATTAACAACAGTCCTCCCTCTGATGAGAACTGAAAGCGTCGTTTCTCTGACGTTACCATTCCTACCTGCATGGCAGCATGACATGTGCCACTGAGAAAGTCTCTGAACAATTATATTTGCAACACTATGTCCTTTGCAAAATATCATAAAAAGGTCTGATATATACCTCAGAAACACATTAATCTAATGAACCATTAACAGTTTTGAAATTTACAATCAGGGTTGATTTCTAGGCTAGCAGTTTGACACCTGGAAACTGACTTTATCTGACAGGAAACTGAAGCTTACTACTAAGTAGGAAAATGCTAGTGGGAAACTTGTGTCCCATTGTAAACAAAATAGAAACATTTAACAATATTTCAGCATATCAAGTTGAACCACATCAGAGTAATAAAAATATTTACAGAACTATTCCCTAGATTAATTTTTTATAACCTATAACCTTAAAATTGCAGTCTATTCTAATTACAAGTTCCAAATTACTTTCAGCAACGTGTCTGCAGAGTGTAAGAGCATTAATCCTTTCTATTAAAATCTCAAGCATGTAGCAGATTTTAGTACCTGAGTTACTGAGAGAAATTCATATCTAATGTCAGTGGGCCCAACTCTATTGATTGTAACAGAGTTGTACCCATTTACAAGGGTAAGAATTCTGTTAATTGTTTTCAAAGATTAGTGCTGTTCCCCCAGAAATGTAAGAGAAGAGGTTTATGAAACATCCTAGTTATATCCAAATGGATACTTACTGCCCTCTAAATATAACGCCATAGAAAAGAACACAAACCCTGAAGAATGAGGACGAAAGGAAAATACTGGCAAAACATAATTGTTAAGAATAATTTACACATCTATAATGCCTTTCATCTGAGGATCTGAAGGTGCTTGGCAATCATTAGTAAATAATACCTTACAATACTCCTGTGAAATAGGAAGCATTATACCCATCCTACAGATGGAAAAACTGGAGAGAGTCTTAATGACCTGCCCAGGGATATAGAGTGACTCAATGAAAGAGCTGGGAATAGAACCTAGAACCCGTGCTTACCAACTGTTCCATGATTTGATCCCTAGAGAATGATCCCTCCAGCAATTATATCAAAATTAAGTGTTACTGTACCCAGGATAAAAAGAAAAGGAGTACTTGTGGCACCTTAGAGACTAACAAATTTATTTGAGCACAAGCTTTCGTGAGCTACAGCTCACTTCATCGGATGCATTCTGCTACTCTGTACCCAGGATAGAAAGACAAGGTGAGTGAGGTAATATCTCTTATTGGTTCAACTTCTGCTGGTGAAAGAGACAAGCTTTCAAGCTACCCAGAGCTCTTCTGAAGAAGTTGGTCCAATAAAAGATATTACCTCATTCACCTTGTCTCACAAAAGTTTAACACCACTTTAAGATAAGGACAGAGAACTTCATTATCCCTAGGAAATGGAGTTAACCATCAGAACCTGTAGTTCACTAACCTTCCAGAAGTAGTAATATCAATGACTGAGAACAACTATCTTGAAGGAAAGCTAATACAAAGGACATTTCTGCAGAGGCTTACAGTTTGCTAAAGACCAGGTTAAGGAAACACCTAGATGCTGGAGATTTTAAATGAGGAAAATTACCTACTAAATAATTCATGAACACAGAGCAATCTTCTGCCTTACAGGATGAAGCTGAAATGCCTAACACTTTTAGTCTGAGAGGAGAAATACAGTTTAATAAGACTTATAAACCTGAGAAGAATAAAGAGAGGAGACCGTGTACAATTTAAGTGATTAATGAATCCACCAGGGAAACTTTTTACTACTGCATCTTGCCAAGAACCTCTATTACTTTACAGTGTAGAAGAAAATCTTATGAGTGGATGCCTTTCTTAGTTTAACCAAAACTCATTAGACGTGATTAAAGGGAACACATAACTTCCGAAGGATCAACAAATGGTCTAGATGAAAAGACAAAAAGACGTTGTGCTGATGTTAATGTAATACTTGTGGATGTATTTGAACGTTATTAATGGGCTTAGATGAAGCTGTCTATAGGAGCTGTCAATGGAGACAAGCCCATGAAAAGGATGTTAGGATGCTTTGCCGTGTCTTATCTTGTGTACAGCCCTTGTTATTAAGGGCTTGATCCTGCAAGGTGCTGAGCACTCTGTTCCCAATCCAGCAAATCACTTAAACAAGTGCTTTAACTTTGTGCTTAAAGATGAGTTGGAGGTGCTCAGTGCCTGGCAGCCTCAAGCCCTAGAGGAATAAAGGAAAAGCATATATAGATCTAATCCCAGACAGGATTTCCCAAGGGAAGATAGATGTTAATGCTTGTTTATTTAAGTTTAATTCATATTGTAGGAAAAGATCCAGAAAGGAAGATTAAAAAAAGAGAATCTGGTGGGAGCATGAGGGATCTTCAGAGTCCTGTACTTGGGAATCCATCCTGAGGACAAAGGACAGACTAGGAAAGCAAAAGTGGATGCCTGAGATACGTCTAAACAAGTGCTTTCAGCAAGAAACATAAACAGTGCAAGGCAAAAGGAAAGCCCCTCCATTAATATGTGGACCCCAATCTGGTATTTACACAAAATTATTTGGATTTGGGTGGGAGCTCAGAATAAGAAGTGGAGAGAGAGAGATGGGGGTTTATAAATGTACTATTAAGTACATGGTCCTGGTCTTAGTAGGACAAGTCACCATCTCAGAGTATTGATGTTCACAGAATTTTCTTTATCATCATTCATACAATAGTATCTAACACCTAATGCATCAAAGACAATTATAGTCAACACACAAATATGTTATAATACAATGGTAGTATTTTGATGTCCAATTTAATTCCTCATATGGAAAGTTCTATGTGTTTTACACAAATTAATAAATTTAGCTTGACAACACCACTGTAATTTATATAATTATTACTCCTACTTTACAGATGAAGAAACAGAGACAGACAGATTAAGTGACTTCTTCAGGATAACACAGAAAGTTTGCAAAGAACAAAACCCATGTCTTCTGACTCAGTCATGAGTTTGAACCATACAATGATCCTTTCTCCCTAAAATTCTAATAGAGCATATGGATCGCATCTATAGTTTGTTAGGTGTAAGCTAAAGAGGATTTTGAGAATCTTATTTCAGGGAAAATGTCTGGAAACATGGAAAAACAGATGGCTCAAGGAGCAGGATTATACCAAGAAACTACATGATTTAGGTAGAGGAGGAGAAAGAACCTGTGTCACTGCTATCATGTGACCATTACTGAGTCTCTCAGTGTTAGAAAGACTTTGATAAGCTTAGTAGTAAACTTGGCTGATCCTCTGGAAGCAGTGAAAGCTCTGAAATAGATCATCATGGAATGATGCACCAACCAGACCTCTTAGAAGGTGCTTGAGGGGGAATGTTTCTTTTTCTTCTTTAGTGCAGATTAGAATGGAATAGAATAGTTCAACAGATATATGTCCTATGTTTGTACTTAGGACATGTAGGACGCTTAGAGGGATAATAATAAACCTTACAATGTTCGAGGTCTATATTAAACCACTTTTCCTGCTCTGCTCTATATTGAGCCACAATTTCAACAATAAAGTACAAACTAAGCACTCTTCTTAACAATTTTTAAATAAAAATATATTTGTAAAATGTGACAGTAAAGGAACTTCTCTAGAGAAACTGGAAAAAGTGGCTCCAGATTTGACACAGCCAGTGGGAAAAAGGAACTCAGGGTGAGCTATTAAATATTACACATACCCTCAGACTCAGGAATGAGAGGCTCATACATGGACACTTGTGACTTAAATTTTAATCTGTGGCAGGGAAAGTTATTGGATTCAAATGCCTCAACACTTGCACGATAAAGATGGGTGGCTGTGTGAAGCTGACTGATGTGGGATAAAAAGCTTCCAGACTTTGTTACCTCTAGGTCACTGGTTTAGATCTAGCCCTAACTGGTGATTGTTACCATCTGATGGCACTTCAGTGGTGTTCATGAAATGGGTCGATGGTCATAGTACAGAATCCAAGTGCTATATTCTGAAAAAAGCCACAGTCATCATTGGCACTCTTTTTGACAGTCTCAAAGAGGTCAATGATTGAACAGGAATGGAGATTGTTATTTCTATAAGTAGACCCTCCAGAATCCAGTTGAAATACTGAGGCACTGGTGGGGCAAGTGTGGGGAAATTTGCATAACTGTTGCATGTTCTATACTGGTTCTATGCATAAATCGAGGACTTCAATTTTGTGGGCTAGAAAATTGCCACCTTTTGCAATTATTGAATTGTCTTGATAAAATAAAAATGAAAAATAGAAATTAATCTTAATTTTCAAAAAGTGTCCAAAGTGTCTTTATTGTCACAATAAATAGAATATTCTACATCTTTCACATTTGAAACTTGCAACCTTCCATCAAGTTTCTTATATACTATTACAAGGTTGTATATGGTACTATAAAGGAATCAAACTTAGATAAATCAATGCTAAAATGGAATATAAAATCACAACTCATCTTGATAAATATAAAAATAGTCCTACCTCTTTGCTTTCCTCTAGATCTGACTCGCTGCTAAACTCTTCTGTATTTAAATTTTCAAAATCTGATTCCCCAACAGCAATTGGTACTGTCACAGTGAGGCTTGGATTGTTTATGAATGACATATAATCACTTTCATCGACGACATATTTTTCCACGCTGCTGCCTACGCCACTGGTAGTTCCATTCCCATCTTTAAGATAGTTAAGGTCTTTACCTATTTCTATGACAGTATGGTTGGAAATGCAGCTGTCTTTTTTGTTGTTTAGATCTTCAAGAGGCTTGATTTCATCTAAAGCTTTCTGCTTTCTAACAAAGGCTTTTTGGATGAATTCACGTGCTTTTCTTTTCACATAATCTATTCCCTTCTGAATCCTTGCCACTGCAATTTGGAGATTGTTCATTTCATTATCATCATCTGTAGCCGCAAGGTTGTCTGAACTAAATGAGCTCAGCAGTAAAGCCAGAAAGAGATTGAGCACCTAAAAGACAGTAAGGAGAAAACACAGCTGGATGTCTTATTATTTAAGTGATGACAGTAATTACTTTATGGCATGTTTAATTACATAACTTTTACTTCACGATTAGCAGTAATATCAAACTACCTAAAGGCCATTATTCCTAGTGTAGAGAGGCTGAGAGAGGGGTGGCAGTAGACCCACCCTCTGCCCTGAAGGGGAGCTATATAGGACTCACAGAGGCTACTCCATCCATTAGGAGGCAGTTCTGCAGTCATTCTGCAACATGGGGATGGGATAATTTCTTCCTCCCCTCCTCCACCATACATCTACCCAGCTTCTTAGGCTGAATACTTTGCAAACTGTTGACCTTTACTATTTAAGTAAATATGACAATCAGAAAAATAATATTCAGTAAATGCTTCAGAAATAAATACTCATACAGCGTAATGTATTGTGTTGAGAGTTCTGAGCCTAAAGAGTTATCCCTGAGCCTGTGTGTTCTGAGTGCTCAGAGCCTGAGTCATTTGTGATAATTACTTACATGCCCTAATGGTCTAGCCAATCCACAAACAAGTGTCTAACCAGGTGACCCCACGGCAGGTATATAGGATCCTAATGAAAGTAGCAACTCCAGTCTGCTCAGTGTCACTACCTTGTTGGGGATGCTCCCTGCTACCTGATGTAATGACGGACTGCTCCAGCTCGTGCTCCTGCTCAAGCTACAGCCAGTCACCCCGCTGTCCTGACATACACGTACACTAAACATACCGTACAGACGGAGTATTCCTAGTATAGGCTGCTATATATAAATCAATAAGAAATGTGTGAAACAGTGTTCACAAAGCCATCAATTCACATTCCATGTTGAATTATGATATTAACATGTCTTATTTTGATTAAAATAGTAGATGAATTTGGATAGTTTAAATTTTAAAAAGTTGGCCCTTAACTCCCGTTAGTTCACCTCAGTTAAAATTAAAAGCATATTTTATCACATAAGGTATCATTTGTTGCACAATAAATAAGGTACATACCACTAGGTTTCCAATCACCATGACCATCATGAAAACAATAAGGCACATGGCTTGCCCCGCAACCTCCATACAATCCCACATAGTCTCTATCCATTCTCCACATAGTACTCGGAATACAATCAAGAAAGAGTGGAAGAAGTCATGCATGTGCCAGCGTGGAAGTTCACAGTCATTGGAGATCTTGCAGACACATTCCTTGTAGCTTTTACCAAACAGCTGCATGCCAACCACAGCGAAAATGAAGACAATGATGGCCAGCACCAATGTCAAATTTCCCAAAGCCCCCACTGAATTACCAATAATCTTTATCAGCATATTCAGTGTTGGCCAAGATTTTGCCAACTTGAAAACTCGAAGCTGAAAAACAAGAGCAAAGGAGCGTTGTTATTCATGCTGCTAATTATAATGAAATTATCAGTGCATTTCAGATTTTCAGTTACCAAAATCCCATAGCTGTAAAATGTCTCATTTAATTGTTACAACCTTTAGTCACCACGTTTATGTTTTCATAGATGCTGGCCATGAAGGCTTAGCAGGTTTCTACAATAAGGCACGTACAGACTGAAGTCCTAATTCAAGTCCCTAACAGCCAAAAAAATGTAGCAGGCTTCAGTTACACCCAAATGCCACAGAACATCAGACTGTGCCATTTTGTGTAACTACATAAAAAAAGAACCACTCTGTTGGGATCAGTAGCACTATAATGAACATGCTCGCCGTGTCCACTGATTTTCTCAAGGATATAGCTTCCCTAGACAAAGTGCAGATGACTAGTTGCTAACAAGCTACATAGAACCAAAAAGACAATGGGCCAAATTCATCCCTGGGATAAATCACTGAAATCAGTGGAATTATCTCAGGGATGACTTGGGCCCTATGTCCTTTAAAAAATTAATAATATAAAAATATATTCTGCTTTCAGTTCAAGAAAGAGAATACTCACTAACAGCATATATATAGGAAGGGGATTTGTCATCTGGGGAGAAGCACCCAGATGTTACAAGACTGCAGTGGGCAAACTTTTTGGCCCAAGGGTCACATCGGGGTTGCGAAACTATATGGAGGGCCAGGTAAGGAAGGCTGTGCCTCCCCAAACAGCCTGGCCCCTGCCCCCATCTGCCCCGTGACTGCCCCCCTCAGAACCCCCAACCCATCCAACCCCCCCTCCCTGCTCCTTGTCCACTAACTTCCCCCTTCCAGGACCCCTGCCCCTAACCACCTCCCCCGGTACCCCACCTGCTCCCTGACTGCCCCGACCCCTATGCACACCCCTGCCCCCTGACAAGCGCCCCTTCCCAGACTCCCACGCCTATCCAACCCCCCCATTCCCTGACCGCCCCCCCATCCAACCCCCGGGATCCCCTGCCCCTTATCCAACCCCCCACCCCGCGCCTCCTTACCATGCTGCTCAGAGTGGCTGGAGACAGCTGCGCCGCCCAGAGCGCTAGCGGCATGGCAACATGAGGTGAGGCTTCGGGAGAGGGGGACAACAGGGGAGGGGCCGGGGGCTAGCCTCCCCGGCCGGGAGCTCAGGGGCTGAGCAGGACGGTACCACGGGCCAGATGTGGCCCATAGGCCATAGTTTTCCCACCTCTGTTATAAGAGGAGTGTTGGTAAAATTTTCAAAAGCACCCAAGTGACTTAGGATCCTAAATCTCACTTTCAAAAGTGATTTAGACACTTAAGATCTAAATTTCATAGCAAATCAATGGGACTAGGACTCGTAAGTGCCTAAATCACTTTTGAAAATGGGACTTAGGCACTTTTGAAAATTTTACCCTGTATCATTAAATCCAGCTGAGAGAAAGATTTTGTCTCCTTTATTTCCCCAAGTTCACTTCCTCCTGTAACAGAGATCATCCTGGCGGAAGAGTACTAGATGCAATTGCTGTTAGAATGCATCACTGCTGCTCCTGCAGCTGTTTTTCAGTGATGGTTAGGTCTGGGTGGACCTCACAAGTTTGGAAGGTTTCCTTCAAAGAAGGATGATAGTTACAATGTTTATTCCAACTGCATGAAATTCCTTTTTGGTTTCAACCAGGCCTGCAACCAACGGTGTATTTTGGTATTTTCTCTTTTGGCTGAAATGCAGAGGAGCAAATGCATACAAATTTAAAAAACACTTGTTTGGTTTTTTTAAATCAAACCTCAGAGAAGTTCTGGTTGGGATTATTTCAGGAATTGGGCTAATGGTATTTGTTATTTCATTTGAATTGGTTCATACATTTCTAGTGGGACCAAAAGCAGTATTGCCAACCTGAAGCATTCAGAAATTATTAATCTGTTTAAAAAACATGAGATTGGCTTTACAATAATTGGATTTTTTAAAAAATGATGGATTGTTTTTGTTTGTTTTCTGCTTTCTGAGCTGTTAGGATACATTCAGTTCATATTTTCAAGCTTTTCTCCACAACTTTGAGAGCCAGAAACTTACTTTTACTTATTTAAATAAAAGCTAAAATTCTTCCATTATCACTTGATTCCATGAGCTGGAGTTTCAAGAAAAACATTAAGTTCTATGAGATTTGTGATATAATCATGAGAGTTGGCAGCAATGCACAAGTTAAATACTGACCAACTCAGCTTCTTTGAGCTAAATTTATTGAACCTTCTTAAGAAGATTCATAGTATCCCCGATTTCACTGGTAATAATGGCAGCATGCAAATATTCATCATGAAAGATGCTATACACAAGGAAGGATGTTCATTACATTATATTTCCTACCTGACAACATTCTAACTAAAGTTGCCAAAGTAATTTACTTTGGCGACCTATTTACAGAGCAAGATCTGAGCTCCCCAAATTCTCTCATTGAGCGTGATCAGCACCTAATGGGATCAGCTCAAAGACAATCACTGTTAGTTTTTTTTTTTTCCAGGAATGATTTTGTTCAAGAGACACCATAAGGTAGGTTAAGCCCCAGATGTATAATGTATTAATTTTAGAATAAAATGGTTTTGCAAAACTTAATAGTCCAAAGCCCTAAGTCCCTATTCCTTCTTTACTGCCATTGAATACAATTAGTTTTACCTAAGTAAAAAAGTCAGGATTTGGCTCAGTATTAATATAAGTATTTTCATGATTAAAAAAAAACTTAAAACCAGTTTTTGATGGGACTGAAGCATTTTCCTGAAGTGTTTGCAATCCAAACAGTATAGCATTGTGTTATTGTACGAAGAACAGGATATGAAACTAAGTAGAAACAAAAATTAAACTAACCAGACTATTTTCACTGGTGAAGTGAATGCAAAATTTCTTACTCTATCATTTTGTTTCTGTTAGCTGCGTCTCTCCTCATTTATCACTAATGGATAATACCTCCCTCCTGTGGAATATGGAGGCAGTTCAATGTTGTTGATGGAGGCTATTTAACTGAGGCCACCAGAAGAGTTCTTCTAAATAGAACTCTAGCAACTGATTATTAGCATTAAGACACAACTTGATAGACTATATAAAGAACATTAAGGTAATTATACATCCAACTCTTGATTCAGAGGCAAATTTCAATTGCAATAAATTGTATTCCAGTAATTTACCAGACTACCAAGGTGGGCTGAATGAGGAGAGACGCTACTAGCAGAAAGAAAATTATCGGGTACGAAATTTCTCATTCTCCTGCACATCTTCTCTCCTCATTCATCACTAACGGGATGTAGCAAGAAGTGAATCACAGAGGGAAGGAAAGGGTAAGCAGAATTTTAATTATTATTAGAGCAGAATAACAGGCAGACGTAGAAGTTTCCCCCATACAGAACAAGATCTTTGTAATTTAAGGAATTATTTGGGAACCAACCCAACAATACCTTCCTAGTACCAATGGAAACGTGTTTCACAAATCTTCCTCAGATGAGGCTCATACACTTTTCCCCACAATGCCACTAGAGACTGTGTAGAGGGAACTTTGAATCCTACTCCATAATTAGTGCCCAGATGCCTTACATGCCAACTGGTGCTAAAGATGGAAACAAAATTATGAAAGAACTATTTCCCAGGCATTGTGGAAAGAAGAACTTACCCTGAACAGAAAGATTTCTGTAGCTAAAAGAATAACCTTTTTCTCACAACAACAGCAATGTGGTTCTTATATGGATCAGTGGTTCTCAAACTGTGGGTCGGGACGCCAAAGTTGGTCCCGACACCATTTTAACGGGGTAGTCAGGGCTGGCTTAGACTTGCTGGGGCCTGGGGTGGAAGCTGAAGTCTGAGCCCCACCGCCTGGGGCCAAAGCTGAAGCCCGAGGGGTTCAGCCCTGGACAGCAGGGCTCAGGTTACAAGCCCCCTGCCTGGGGCTGAAGCCCTTGGGTGGTGGTGGAGGTTGGGTGGGCTCAGGCTTTGATTCCCTCCTCCTGGGGTCATGCAGTAATTTTGGTTGTCAGAAGGTGGTCACGGTGCAATGAAGTCTGAGAGGGACCTGTCCTGCATGAACTTATCTAGTTCTTTTGTGAACCCTGTTAATAGTCTTGGCCTTCACAATATCCTCTGGCAAAGAGTACCACAGATTGACTATGTGTTGTGTTAAGAAATACTTCCTTTTGTTTGTTTTAAACCTGTTGCCTATTAATTTTTAAACCCTAATTTTATTTGGTGACCCCTAGTTCTTGTGTTATGAGGAGTAAATAACACTTCCTTATTTACGTTTTCCACACCAGTCATGATTTTATAGACCTCTATCATATCCCCTCTTAGTCATCTCTCTTCCAAGCTGAAAAGTTCCTATCTTATTAATCTCTCCTCATATGGAAGCTGTTCCGTACCATTACTTTTCTGTACCTTTTCCAATTCCAATATATCTTTTTTGAGATGCAGCAACCAGATCTGCATGCAATATTCAAGATGTGGGCATACCATGGATTTATATAGAGGAAATGTGATATTTTCTGTCTTATTATTGTCCCTTTCTTAATGATTCCCAACATTGTTAGCTTTTTTGACTACTGCTGCACATTGATAGATGTTTTCAGAGAAATAGCCACAAAGACTCCAAGATCTTTCTTGAGTGATAACAGCTAATTTAGACCCCCATCATTTTTATCTGTATAGTTGGGATTGTGTTATCCAATGTGCATTATTTTGCATTTATCAACATTGAATTTCATCTGCCATTTTGGTGCCCAGTCACCCAGTTTTGTGAGATCCCTTTGTAACTCTTCACAGTCTGCTTTGGATGTAACTATCTTGAGTAGTTTTGTATCCTCTGCAAATTTTGCTACCTCACTGTTTACCCCTTTTTCCAGATCATTTATGAATATGTTGAACAGTACTGGTCCTAGTACAGACTCCTGGGGGACACCACTATTTACCTCTCTCCATTCTGAAAATTTACCATTTATTTCTACCCTTTGTTTTCTATCTTTTAAACAGTTACCAATCCATGAGAGAACCTTCCCTCTTATCCCATGACCGCTTACTTTGCTTAGGCGCCTTTGGTGAGGGACCTTGTCAAAGGCTTTCTAAAAGTCCAAGTACACTATATTCACTGAATCACCCTTGTCCACATGCTTGTTTATCCCCTCAAAGAATTCAAGTAGATTGGTAAGGCATGATTTCCCTTTATAAAAACCATGTTGACTCTTCCCCAACAAATCATGTTCATCTATGTATCTGATAATTCTGTTCTTCACTATAGTTTCAACCAATTTGCCTGGTACTGAAGTTAGACTTACCAGCTTGTAATTTCTGGGATCACCTCTGGAGCCTTTTTAAAAATTGGCGTCACATTAGCTATCCACCAGTTATCTGGTATAGAAGCTGATTTAAATGATAGGTTACATACCACAGTTAGTTCTGCAATTTCACATTTGAATTCCTTTGGAATCTTGGGTGAATATCATGTGGTCCTGGTTACTTACTATTGTTTAATTTATCAATTTGTTCCAAAACCTCCTCTACTGACACCTCAATCTGAGACAGTTTTCCAGATTTGTCACCTAAAAAGAATGGCTCAGATGTAGAAATCTCCCTCACAGCTTCTGCAAAGAATTCATTTAGCTTCTCTGTAATGGCCTTATCTCCCTTGAATGCTCCTTTAGAATCTCGATCATCCAGTGGCCCCACCAGTTGTTTAGCAGTGTTCCTACTTGTGATGTACTTAAAAATTCTTTTGCTGTTACTTTTTGAGTCTTTGGCTAGCTGTACTTCACATTCTTTTTTGGCCTAATTATACTTTTACACTTCACTTGCCAGAGTTTATGCTCATTTCTATTTTCCTCAATAGGATTTAACTTCCACTTTTTAAATGACGTCTTTTTGCCCCTCACTGCTTCTTTTACTTTGTTGGTTAGCAACTGTGGCACTTTTTTGGTCCTCTTCCTATGATTTTTTAATTTGGGGTATACATTTAAATTGAGCCTCTATTATGGTGTCTTTAAAATGTTACCATGCAGCTTGCTGGGATTTCATTTTGGCACTATACCTTTTAATTTCTGTTTAACTAACTTCCTCATTTTTGTGTCGTTCCCCCTTTTTGAATTAAATGCTACAGATTTTAGGTGACAAATCTGGAAAACTGTCTGAGATTGAGGTGTCAGTAGAGGAGGTTTTGGAACAAATGGGCTGCTTTGGTGTCCCTCCTCCCCCGCCATAAGTATGTTAAATTGTATTATGTTATGGTCACTATTGCCAAGAGGTTCAGCTATATTCCCCTATTGGACCAGATCCTGTGCTCTACTTAGGACTAAATCAAGTATTGGCTCTCCTCTTGTCGGTTCCAGGACTAGCTGCTCCAAGAAATGGTCATTTAAGGTGTCAAGAAACTTATCTCTGCATCCTGTCATGAGGTGACATGTACCCAGTCAATACGGGGATCGTTGAAATCCCCCATTATTATTGAGCTTTTTATTTTTATAGCCTTTCTAATGTCCCTGAGCATTTCACAGTCACTATCATCATCCTGGTCAGGTGGTTGGTAGTATATCCCTACTGCTATATTTTTATTATTCAAGCAAGGAATTGCTATCCATAGAGATTCTATGGTACAGTTTGACTCATTTAAGCTTTTTATTTCATTGGACCCTATACTTTCTTTCACATGTAGTTACACTCCCCCACCAGTACAACCTATTCTGTCCTTCCAATATATTTTGTACTCTGGTATTACTGTGTCCCATTGATTATCCTCATTCCACCAAGCTTCTGTGATGCCATTATATCAATATCCTCATTTAATATGAGGCACTCAAGTTCACACATCTTAGTATGATGGGGGAGGAACGCTTGCACACTAGCTGGACAGCACTGAGCTCCAGAACATTGATGTGTAGGGTGGCCTACTTTGGAGACCCCTTCCCTTGGACCTTTAAGTGGTTGAGATGTGCTCCTCACCCATAAATTGAAAAGTCCATTAGAAGTGTCATTGTTGGTAGAGGCCAGGAAAAAAGGTAGTCCACTGCATACCTGGTTGGAGCCCTACATAACTCTAATGAGGAGAGAATTTCTCAAGGGATTATGGCCACTCAATCTGTGCTGTACCTGTTTGGCAGACACAATAATCTCAACAACCCTTGAAAGGACTGCAAATGAAGTCTGGTATGTTATGTGACATATGTGCATGCAAACATGTGCCCCAAGAGTCTGCAGCAGTCCTGCTAGTGTGCTGGGATAACTCTAGGGTTGGCATAAAGTTGATCTCAGTCTGCAACCTTTCACA
Source organism: Caretta caretta (assembly GCF_965140235.1). NCBI lineage: Eukaryota > Metazoa > Chordata > Testudines > Cheloniidae > Caretta > Caretta caretta. The sequence goes on along the minus strand of NC_134216.1, from coordinate 36,470,201 downwards.
GACGTGGGGTCTAACTGTGCCCTGATAAATGCTAAGCTCTGAGTTGGGATCAGCATTGTTTTTTCTCTATTCATCCTGAATGCCAGTATGGCAAAGAGGTCTTGTGTCCTTTAAAGTGAGTCGGTCACTTGCTGGGTAAATTTCCCCCCTACAATATGTCTAAGTAGAGATACACACAGATTCCTCGTCTTATCTACAGATGGCCACTAGAGCTAGAACTTTGGTGAACATTCCTGGTTCCATGAAGATGCTGAAGGAACCGTAGGTACTTCCTGCGAGCTGGTTGTATTGAGATGTGAGGCCTCTTGAAAGTTGAGAGCCACGAATCAGTTCATAGGATCCAAGGGGAGAGTACAGAGGCAAGTGTAACCATATGGAATTTGAAGTAATAGATGAAGGTGTTGAGGCAATGAAGACCGACGATAGGTCTCCAACCCCCTTTCTTCTTTGGGATTAGGAAGTAGTGAGAATAAAATCCCCTGCCCCTGCATTCTGGGAGTACTTCCTCTACCACTCCCAGTTGAATGAGGGAATCCACATCTTGCCTCAACAGTCTTTTGTGAGAAGAATCCCTGAAGAGGGATGGGGAGGGTGGAAAAGGGATTGGAACAGCTTGAAACTGGACATGATACACCTTTCTGATGATCTCAAGGACCCACTGGTCTGAGGCTATCTGAAAAAAACATTACCTACCTCTTGTAACTGTTGTTCTTCAAGATGTGTTGCTCATGTCCGTTCCAAGTAGGAACGTGCGCGCTGCATGCACAGTCGTTGGAAGATTTTTTCCCTAGCAATACCCATTCGATCGGCTGTGGAACCCCCTGAAGTTGTGCCTTTATGGTGGTGTATATAGGTCCCTATCAACCCGCCGCCTCTTCAGTTCCTTCTTGCCAGATATTCTGACAGAGGGGAGGTGGGTGGATCTTGAAATAGACATAAGCAACACATCTCAAAGAACAACAGTTACGAGAGCTAGGTAACTGTTTTTTCTTCTTCAAGTGCTTGCTCATGTCGATTCCAAATAGGTGACTCCCAAGCCTTACCCAGGAGGCAGGGTCGGAGTTCATGGAATCGCTGATTGTAGCACCGCTCTGCCAAATGCTGCATCGTCTCTGGCCTGCTGTGTAATGGCGTAGTGCGACGTAGAAGTGTGGATCGACAACCACGTCACTGCCCTGCAGATGGCTTGAATAGGACCTTGTGCCAGGAACGTTGCTGAGGATTCCTGTGCCCTTGTGGAGTGTGCCATGAGCGTAGAGGCAGGAATCTTTGCCAAGCTGTAATGCGCATGAATACAGGACGTGATCCAAGAAGAGATCCTTTGGGACAAGACTGGAAGCCCCTTCATCTGCTCCTCAACTGCAATGAAGAGTTGCATTGATTTCCAGAATGACGTCATTCTTTCAATGTAGAAGGCTAATGATCGTCTGACATCCAGGGAGTGAAGCATTCATCCCCTGTTGCTAGTGTGAGGCTTAGGAAAGAACATAGGGAGAAAAATGTCCTGGTTCACGTGGAATTGCGAAACTACATTTGGGAGAAAGGCAGGACGTGGTCGCAACTGCACCTTGTCCTTATAGAATACTGTGTATGGAGGCTCCGAAGTTAAGGCCTTAAGCTCAGAGATCCTCCTGGCTGAAGTTATAGCTTTCCAGGAAAGGTAGAGGAGGGAGCACGTTGCTAAGGGCTCGAAAGGAGGTCACATCAGTCTAGAGCAGGGGTGGGCAAACTATGGCCCGCGGGCCACGTCTAGCCTCTCAGACTTTTTAATCCAGCCCTCCAGCTCCATTGCCCCTCTCTGCTTGCCCAGCACTCCCACCAGAGAGGGAGGTCTGGGGCTTGCCCCACTCTGGCGCTCCAGCCGAGGAGCGGGGTCAGGGGCTAGCCCCACTCCACCTGCCCAGCACTCTGGCTGGGGAGCGGGGTTGGGGGCTTTCCCCGCTCTGCCCACCCAGCGCTCCCGCTGGGGAGCAGGGTCAGGGGACTTGCCCTGCTCTGGCGCTCCAGCTGGGGAGCAGGGTTGAGGGCTTGATGAGGTGGGTGGGCCTGGCGCAGTGTGTCTTTTCTGATTTAAAAAAACACATTGCCATCGCAGCTCTTTTGAAAATGGGGCCCTTCAGGGATGCTGCAGGAATGATGTTATTTCATCTCTGCATGAAGTATGTAGCGTAGTACATTGAAAAGTTTTTGCTAACATAAAATTTGTGTTCAGACAGGAGTAAAATTGTGTGGTAAAATCAACAAACAGCTCAGTAATGTAATTTTCTAACAGTGCATTGTTCAACAGAATTATTTTAATAATGTTGATGTTTAAAGAAACTTATGCTGTCACTATTTGAACATGAATTGTTAAATTTTTGATCATTCATGGCTTGCCATACAATTTGCATACCTGATGTGGCCCTCAGGCCAAAAAGTTTGCCCACCACTGGTTTAGAGAGCACCAGGTTGAGATCCCATCGGGGAATTGACTGTCTTCCTTGAGGGTACAGCCTTTCTATGCCTTTGAGGAAGTGGCCCACCATGGGGTTTGCAAAAACAGAGTGACCAATTGAACTGGGTTGGAAGGCTGAGATAGTGGCCAGGTGCACCTTTACTGACCATACTGACAGACCTTGCTGTTTTAAACGCAGCGAACAGTCCAGGATAAAGGGAATTCATGACTGTAAGGGTGGTATGTCATTTTGTAATGCCCAAATGAAGAATCTTTTCCACTTGGCCAGATACGTGGCCCTGGTGGATGGCTTTCCGCTGCCAAGGAGGACCTCTCTAACAGGGTCTGAGCATGTGAGCTCCAAAGGGCTTAGCTACAGAGTTTCCATGCCACGAGCTAGAGAGACTGCAGATTGGGATGCTGGAGGTGGTCATGGTCCTGTGTGATCAAATCCGGGAACAGGGGCAGGGTTATCGGCATGTCCACTGACAGTCTAGAAGCGTGGTGAACCAGTGCTGGCGTGGCCCTGCTGGTGCTATTAATATAATTGATGCTCCCTCCCTCCCTTCTGACCTTCAGCAGGACCTTGTATACAAGCAGGAAGGGCAGGAATGTGTATAATACAGAGGTGGGCAAACTACGGCCCATGGACCACATCCAGCCCGTGGGACCCTTGTACTCGGTCCCTGAGCCCCCGGCCCGGGAGGCTCGCCCCTGGCCCCTCCCCCGCTGTTCCCCTTCCCTTGCAGCCCCAGCTCACTGCACCGCCGGCGCAATGCTCCAGGCGGCGCAGCGGGCTGCAAGCTCCTGGGGCAGTGCAGCTGCTGAGCCCGGCCTGACCCTGTGCTCTGTGCTGCACGGTAAGGGGGCAGGGAGCAGGGTGGGTTGGATAGAGGGCAGGTGAGTTCGGGGAGTAGTCGGGGGGGTGGATAGGGGTCAGGGCAGTCAGGGGGCGGGGAACAGGGGGGTTGAATGGGGGCAGGGGTCCTGGGGGGGCAGTCAGGAAGCGGGGGGATTGGATGGGGTGGCGGGGGGGCAGAGGTTCCAGGGGCAGTCAGGGGACAGGGAGAAGGGGTGGTTGGATAGGACAGGGGTCCCCGGGGGGCAGTAAGGAAGGAAAGGGGGGGTTGGAAGGGTTGGCAGGGGGGTAGCCAGAGGCAGGGGTTCTGGGGGCGGTCAGGGGACAGAGAGAAGGGGTGGTTGGATGGGGCAGGGGTCCTGGGGGGGCCATCAGGGAATTGGGGGGTTGGATGGGGCAGGAGTCCTGGCAGGGGGAGCTGTCAGGGAGCGAGAAGCAGGGGTGTGGGGGCCGGGCCACGCCCCCCTCCCCTAACCGGCCCTCCATATAATTTTCGAAACCCGATGCGGCCCTCAGGCCAAAAAGTTTGCCTGCCCCTGGTATAGTAAATGGCCCTTCCAAGGGAGGAGTATAGCATCTGCAAGTGAGCCAGGGCTGTGATTCAGGAAGGAGCAAAACTGGTGACACTTCCTGTTATATTTTGTTGCAAACAAATCTATTTAGGGAAACCTCCACTGTTGAAAGATGTTGATCACAACATCCGGACGGAGGGACCACTCGTGATTTTGAAATGACCTGCTGAAATGATTGGCCAATTCGTTCTGGGAGCCTGGAAGGTACAATTCCTCTAGATGTATTGAATGGGCTATGCAGAAATTCCACAGCTTGAGGGCTTCCCACCACAGGGGAGAGTCACGAGCACCGCGCTGTCTGTTTATATAGAGCATCACTGTCATGTTGTTGGTCAACACCTATACCGGGGTGGCCAACCTGAGCCTGAGAAGGAGCCAGAATTTACCAATGTACATTGCCAAAGAGCCACAGTAATACATCAGCAGCCCCCATCAGCTCCCCCACCTCCAACTCCAGGACCTCCTGCCCGCCAGCAGCCCTGCCAATCAGCACTTCCCCCTCCCTCCCCGTGCCTCCTGCCCGCTGCGATCAGCTGTTTCACAGTGTACAGAAGGCTCTGGAATGGAGGGGGGAGGAGCAAGAGTGCAGCAGGCTCGGGGAGGGGGCAGGAAGGGGTGGGGGCCTTGGGATAAGGGTGGAGTGGGGGCGGTGCCTGGGGTTGAGCAGTGGAAAGTTGGCAGCTGTAGCTCCAACTCTGGAGTCAGCACCTATGCAAGGAGCCACATATTAACTTCTGAAGAGCCACATGTGGCTCCGGAGCCACAGGTTGGCCACCCCAACCTATACACATCTGCCCTCCAGATGGGCCTGGAACGTCTGACAAGCAAAGTGGACTGCTCTTAGCTCCCAGACGTTGATGTGCAGCGAAAGTTATGCCTGGGACCAGAGGCCCTGAGTCCTCCTGAGTGCACTCTGAGTGCACCTCTGCCCTGAGCACACCCCGATCCCTCTGCCGACACATCCGTGACTAGAGACATTGAGGGTTGGGGCCTGGAGAAAGGCACTGCTGTGTACACCGCTTGTGGGTTGAGCTACCACAGGAGGGACTCGATAACTGGAGGAGGAAGTGTAACTAACTTGTCTAGGCGGTCTCGGGATGGCCTGTACTCTGAGGCCAGCCAGGCCTGCAGAGGCCGAAGCCGAAGTCTTGCATGCTGTACTACATATGTACAAGTGGCCATGTGACCGAGCAGCTTTACGCAACCTTGGGCCGTAGTAGTAGGGTATTGCCTTAGGTCCTCTGTGATGGTGCCCATACTCAGAAAATGGGACTCCAGAAGGAAGGCTGGCTTGACCTGAGTCTAAGAGAGCTCCAATTAATTCTATTTTCTGCGTAGGGGTTAGAGCTGATTTAGGCACATTCAGTATTAGTCCGAGCTCTTTGAAAGTCTGTTGTATGAGGTTCATATGATGTTCCACCCGGGCTTTGGTACAGCCCTTGACAAGCCAGTCATCTACGTATGGGAAAACTTGTACTTGGGAAGGCAGCAACAATGGACATGCTTTGGTGAACACCCGAGCAGCCGCTGATAGCCCAAAGGGGAGAACTGTGAACCGATAATGAGAGTTGTTGACCACGAAGCAGAGGAACCACCTGTGGGATGGCATAATCGACACATGGAAGTATGCATCCTTCAAGTCGAAGGCGGTGTACTAGTCCCCCAGATCCAGGGTGGGAATAATGAAAGCCAGAGAGATCATGCGGAACTTCAGCTTTTTCATGAATTTGTTGAGGTTCTGCAGGTCCACAACTGCTCGTAACCCACCTTTGGCTTTTGGGATTAGGAAATATCGGGAATAGAAACCCTTGTTCCAGGACTCCTGAGGGACCTCCTCTACCACTCTGGTTTCTAGGAGCACTTCCACTTCCTGTATGAGAAGTTGGTTGTGAGAAGGGTTCCTGAAGAGGAACGGGAAAGGGGGGTGGGAGGAAGGAAGGGAACAGAATTGGAGAGAATATCCCAATTCTACTGTGTGCAAGACCCACTGGTCTGAGGTGATCTGGGCCCAGGCCTGGTAAAAATGGGGTAGACGATTCAAAAACGGGGAGAAGGATCCGGGATTGTGACTGGTGTGTCGCCCCTGGGTGCACCTTCAAAAGTTTTCTTTGGGAACTGAAGACTGTCTCACCGAGCTCTGGCCCTGGTTGGAAGATGGCTGTGGAGGCGTTTGCCTATTACTCCTACCATGCTTCCTACTACAATCTTGTCTGAACTGAGAGGGGAGAAGCATGGCGGGAGCTGAGGCTTAAAATGCTTTCTTTGTGGGGCTGGCATATGGAGCCCCAGGGATTTTAATATTGCTCTTGAGTCTTTGAGACTGTGAAGCCTGGAGTCCATTTGCTCTGCAAACAGACCCAACCCATCGACGGGCAAGTCCTGAATCGTTTGTTGGACCTCATGTGGAAGGTCCAAAACTTGCAGCCACGATCTCCTTTGCATGGCTATAGCGGTGGACATCATTAGGGTCACCGAGTCTGCTGAGTCTAATGCAGCTTGCAAGGAGGTCCTTGCAATAGCCTTGCCCTCCTCGAGGATGGCTCCAAAGTCAGAGCGAGTCAGCTGGGAGTAACTCCTTAAACTTGGACAAAGTGTTCCCAGAGTTAAAATTACAGCGGCTGAGGACTGCTTGTTGACTGGCAATCCGAAGATGTAGCCCCCCGGTGGACCTTATGGCCGAAGAGGTCCAGCTTTTTTGACTCGTTAAATTTGGATGTAGGACCCAGTTGCCCTGGTCTTTCTTTTGTGTTTGCCACTGCCACAACCAGCGGGCCTGGCTGAGGGTGCGTGAATAGGTATTTGTACCCCTTGGACGGTACAAAGTACTTCCTTTCCACCCCTTGGCCGAGGTGGGAGTTTGCCATAGGTGGGAGTTTGTGATATTCTGGATGATCTTGTTCAAGGGTAAGGCCACCCTTAAAGGACCCCTGAGCGTCAGGATGTCCACCATGGGATCCACTTCTTTTGACATCTCCCCCGCCTGGAGGCCCAGATTTTGTGCTAACCTTCTGAGTAGCTCTTGGTGGGCTCTATTGTCCATAGCCAGAAATGTGGCAGATGAACCCGCTACTGCCTCGTCCGGGGAGGAAGAGGATGATGCCCTTAGTAGCACCAGGTGCTCCTGAACCTCTAACTTGTGGAGGTCTTCCCATGCTGATACTTCCAGCACGGTGCCCTGGGCTGACCCTCTGTGATTAGGCATGGAAGTCTGTTCATTAAATTGGAAAGTCTATCCTGTAACAGAAATTGATATGCAGAGAGAGGTGTCTGAAAATTTGACACCCTCATCTGAGGGGGTCCACCCACAGAAATCTAAGTCCTTCATGTCTTTTCTTCTGAGGGGTAGATTGGTCTAGCCTTACAGCTTTGCAAGGCTGGCGTTAGGGGGTAGGAAGCAGGGCAATTGCCTGGGGCCCCATGTCACAGGGGCCTGGCACTGGGGGGCTTGGGCTTCAGCCCTTGGCATCGGGGCTTTGGCTTTAGAAACATTGCAGAAATCCAGTGTATGAACAGGTGAGACAGGGTGGGGGTCCACTCCTTAGTTTCTGCCCTGGGCCCCAGTGCGTCTAACACCTTCCCTGCTGCTTTGACCTCTCAAGGGATGTACTACAAGTATACTGGGAGGGTATTAATGGAAATATTCAAACCCTTTAGCAGATGCCTGGTATCTCCTGTCTGCCCTTTTCAGTGTCACTGTGATTAAGGAGATGAGGGTATTTCAGATCAAGGTGGATGGTTTGAGTAGTCCATTATTAAGAACCCTGGACTTCAGAAAAGCAGACTTTGACTCCCTCAGGGAACTGATGGGCAAGATCCCCTGGGAGAATAACATGAGGGGGAAAGGAGTCCAGGAGAGCTGGCTGTATTTTAAAGAATCCTTATTGAGGTTACAGGGACAAACCATCCCAATGTGTAGAAAGAATAGTAAATATGGCAGGCGACCAGCTTGGCTTAACAGTGAAATCCTTGCTGCTCTTAAATAGAAAAAAGAAGTTTACAAGAAGTGGAAGATTGGACAAATGACCGGGGGGAGTATAAAAACATTGCTCGGGCTTGCAGGAGTGAAATCAGGAAGTCCAAATCACACCTGGAGTTGCAGCTAGCAAGAGATGTTAAGAGTAACAAGAAGGTATGTTAGCAACAAGAAGAAAGTCAAGGAAAGTGTGGGCCCCTTACTGAATGAGGGAGGCAACCTAGTGACAGAGGATGTGGAAAAAGCTAATGTACTCAATGCTTTTTTTGCCTCTGTCTTCACGAACAAGGTCAGCTCCCAGACTACTGCACTGGACAGCACAGCATGGGGAGAAGGTGACCAGCCCTCTGTGGAGAAAGAAGTGGTTCGGGACTATTTAGAAAAGCTGGACGAGCACAAGTCCATGGGGCCGGATGCATTGCATCCGAAAGTGCTAAAGGAGTTGGCGGATGTGATTGCAGAGCCATTGGCCATTATCTTTGAAAACTCATGGCGATCGGGGGAGGTCCCAGATGACTGGAAAAAGGCTAATGTAGTGCCCATCTTTAAAAAAGGGAAGAAGGAGGATCCTGGGAACTACAGGACAGTCAGCCTCACCTCAGTCCCTGGAAAAATCATGGAGCAGGTCCTCAAGGAATCAATTCTGAAGCACTTAGAGGAGAGGAAAGTCATCAGGAACAGTCAGCGTGGATTCACCAAGGGCAAGTCATGCCTGACTAATCTAATTGCCTTCTATGACAATATAACTGGCTCTGTGGATGAAGGGAAAGCAGTGGACGTGTTGTTCCTTGACTTTAGCAAAGCTTTTGACACTGTCTCCCACAGTATTCTTGCTAGCAAGTTAAAGAAGTATGGGCTGGATGAATGGACTATAAGGTGGATAGAAAGCTAGCTAGATTGTCGGGCTCAACGGGTAGTGATCAATGGCTCCATGTCTAGTTGGCAGCCAGTATCAAGTGGAGTGCCCCAGGGGTTGGTCCTGGGGCCGGTTTTGTTCAATATCTTCATAAATGATCTGGAGGATGGTGTGGATTGCACCCTCAGCAAGTTTGCAGATGACACTAAACTGGGAGGAGTGGTAGATACGCTGGAGGGTAGGGATAGGATGCAGAGGGACCTAGACAAATTGGAGGATTGGGCCAAAAGAAATCTGATGAGGTTCAACAAGGACAAGTGCAGAGTCCTGCACTTAGGACAGAAGAATCCCATGCACCGCTACAGACTAGGGACTGAATGGCTCAGCAGCAGTTCTGCAGAAAAGGACCTAGGGGTTACAGTGGACGAGAAGCTGGATATGAGTCAACAGTGTGCCCTTGTTGCCAAGAAGGCCAATGGCATTTTGGGATGTATAAGTAGGGGCATTGCCACCAGATTGAGGGACGTGATCGTTCCCCTCTATTCGACATTGGTGAGGCCTCATCTGGAGTACTGTGTCCAGTTTTGGGCCCCACACTACAAGAAGGATGTGGAAAAATTGGAAAGAGTCCAGCGGAGGGCAACAAAAATGATTAGGGGACTGGAACACATGAGTTATGAGGAGAGGCTGAGGGAACTGGGGATGTTTAGTCTTCAGAAGAGAAGAATGAGGGGGGGATTTGATAGCTGCTTTCAACTACCTGAAAGGGGGTTCCAAAGAGGATGGCTCTAGACTATTCTCAGTGGTAGCAGATGACAGAAGGAGGAGTAATGGTCTCAAGTTGCAGTGGGGGAGGTTTAGGTTGGATATTAGGAACAACTTTTTCACTAAGAGGGTGGTGAAACACTGGAATGCGTTACCTAGGGAGGTCGTGGAATCTCCTTCCCTAGAAGTTTTTAAGGTCAGGCTTGACAAAGCCCTGGCTGGGATGATTTAGTCAGGTATCGGTCCTGCTTTGAGCAGGGGGTTGGACTAGATGACCTCCTGAGGTCCCTTCCAACCCTGATATTCTATGATTCTATGATTCTAAGAATATGGTTAGTTACTCCATTGCGGGCTATCCAGCTGCTTATGTTATTTCTTTTGGATGGCATCCAGGAAGAATCTAGCATCTCTGCCATTATTTTAACAAGTCCTGGAAAGCCTTTAACTCAGGGGTGGCCAACCTGAGCCTGAGAAGGAGCCAAAATTTACCAATTTACATTGCCAGAGAGCCACAGTAATACGTCAGCAGCCCCGCATCAGCTCCCCTCACACTGCTCGTAGAGCCTCCCACTCACTGGCAGCCCCGACGATCAGTGCCTCCTCCTCCCTCCCCGCACCTCCTGATCAGCTGTTTTGTAGCATGCAGGAGGCTCTGGGGAGGAGGTGGGAGTAGTGAGGGCACGGCAGGCTCAGGGGAGGGGGGCAGGAATGGGTGGAGGGGGGGCAGGGCCTGTGGCAGACCCAGGGGTTGAGCAGTGAGCACCCCCTGGCACATTGGAAGTTGGTCCCTGTAGCTCCAGCCCCGAAGTTGGTGCCTATACTAGGAGCTGCATATTAACTTCTGAAGAGCTGCATGTGGCTCCGGAGCCACAGGTTGGCCACCCCTGCATTAGCTCATTCATTGAAGCAGTGGATGGAAGATTAACTGCCTAATCTGAGGAGGAGGATGAAATGGCCAGAGCTGATGACTTTCTGTGGAGTAATTATGCCCACTATATTTGTCCTTTTCCTCATTTTGGCTAATCTATGGGGGAGGAGAACCCAGGAATAGGGGGTCTTTACTGGGAAAATGTTCTTATACAGAACACAACTAAGCCAACTGGCAAAGAAAACTTACCAATACTAAGCTAAAACTAACAATAAACTTCACAAACTGTACGAGAACTAAGCTAGCTACACACTAAGAGCAAGGAATGCAGATACTACAGGGTTCTGTCTCACAGATACTATAAGGTTCCATTTCGGAGGCATCGGTGATAAGAAGGAATGGAATGTGGTTGTGGCTGCCCCACCCTTTATGCCTTCAGCTCTGGGGAGTGAGAGGGCACTCAGGGCACATGTGCAGCCCCAGCAAACACTGATATTAAAAAGATTCCAATCTCACACACCAAGAGTGGAATCTGTGTGGACAATCACTCAAAGAAGAAAGTCAGACTACTAATGCATTGTGACGAAGATGCACAACCTACAGTAGATGCATGCAACTAGTCGCTAGGCAATTTAGCAGCCTTTAAAAAATTAGGCAATGAACTTTTGACTTGGTAATGAGGATCCACTGTAGAATACTCCCTTTGGAGAAAATTCATGTACACCAGCTTTATAATATGCAAAGAGAAAATTAAAAATGAAGCAGTATACTTGTGTGTATAAAGTAAATATATAATGTAAAAGCCTGCATTTACTAGTGTACTTACCAATCTGAATGATCTGAGAACAGATAATCCTTCCACATTTGCAAGACCAAGCTCCATTAAACTAAGGCTCACAATAAAACCATCAAAAATATTCCAGCCTTCTTGGAAATAATAATAAGGATCCATGGCAACTATCTTGAGAAACATTTCTGCTGTGAAGATGCCAGTAAAGACCTAAAGGTAAAAGATAATCTGTTACACAAATAATATTGAAGAACATTTTAGATAAAAATAATAGTGACAATTTTTAACAAGTTATATGTATCCGGTGACTCTTACCAGAATAGAAGGGCTTTCTATGATAAATCTACATAGATTCTAAATATTTCTGTGCACTGATTTAGCAATCAAAGTCAGAAGTGTAGCTAAAATATGCCTCACAACATTTAATTGCTAAATGGTAACAAGCAAAGAAGGGAAATAGGTCTTCTCTTCAAACTGCTAATAAGCATGTATGGAGATTGTGACAAAGAACCCATTCTAGTTGTTCCTTCCTTCTCAAATGCCATCTTTGCTCAATTTCTTGAGATAAGGCTAAACTTATTTGAGACCAGATTTTTCCATTTTGACATAGACTATATGGAGGATGGTATGGAGCAACCTTTCTCCTGAATGATCTCCAGAAGGCACTATCAACCCACGGTACCATCTTCTTGATTGGACTATGTTCTCCCCTGTGCATCTGTACATATTGCTGTCCCAGTGCACAGGGGTCAGAACCATGGCCCTCTTCCTGTTCCATCCTTTGGGGTTGCTAGCTCATCAGGAAGAGTTAGCAGAAAGCAGTTTCTATACTTAGAAGAGTACAAGGACTGCAACTGCAACTCAGTCATGGTCTATAATTATCTGATAGTAAAGGGCTCTGTAACCAAGCAGACAAAGATGTGACAAGATCCAACGGCTAGAAGGTGAATGTAGAAAAATTCAAACTAGAAATATGGTGAAACAGCTTACCTATGGGGTCTTTAAATCAAGACTGATTGTCTTTCAAAAAGATCTAATTCAGCTACAAGTTATTGCACTAGATGCAGGAATCACTGGCTGAAATACCCTGGCTGTGTTATATAGGTGGTCAGAGATGATCATAACTGTCCCTTTGAATTGTGTCTGCCTCTAGTGTAGGAGAGTACAAGATGGGGGTAGTTTCTTCTGCCCTTCCTCACCCACCCAGGCACATTCTGACCCCAAATCTGGGTTCTATTGAACAAGGAAGTACCTCACAAATAAGGCATAGGGTGTGTATTTTGTAACCACATTGCAATTTATCGACAAGAGTGATCCTCTGTATTCTGTCACTCTGATTACCATTTCTGAGAGCATGCCTTTCTGTAAATGAGATCAATGACAATTCAGAGAGCCATTCAAAATATCAGATAATTTTACAGGACTTCTGGTGTCTGCTCCTTATTTGTTCTACACCGAGGAGAATTTTTTTGAAGGGGAATTAATTAAACTTTTTTATTAGCAGTCTGTATAGGCAAAACTGGAGATATGCTTTTGAGGTCTCTTACAAACATCGCATGAAAGAAAAGACAAACAGTGTATCTTAAACATGCATAGTTAAACAGAGCTGCCCGTGAGCATATCATAGACTGTACAAAATATCTTTCTAAGATGTGTAAGGACACTCAATAATTCTTTTCAAGAGAAATGTATTTGTATGTCACATAATACATTATGAAAGACTTACCAGATTTCCTACTGAAAGCACGTGACTAAACTGTTCCGTCATTGGATAATGCTCCATGGCCATAAACAATGTGTTTAAAACAATGCAGATAGTAATAGCAAGATCGACAAATGGATCCATCACAATCAAATTTACAATATGTTTTACTCTTAACCATGGAGTGCAGCAATCCCAGATCAAGCATGTGTTAGCAAATTTATACCAGCATGGTGGGCATTTCTGCCTGGATTCTTCAAGTTCTAGAGGGAAAAGTGTAAAACAAATTCAAAAAGACAGCTCTTTATTATATGTATCAAGTGGGTTTTGTTTTAAGGCCTAAGCATTCTTCTCAATGTTTAGGTGACAGAAATGGCATGATGAAACAGAGCCCTTGCGACCCAGACTGATGTCCAGCCACAGCAAAAGTTAAATAATTAAAAAGAGGAATTTGGACCAATAAATTCTAAAACGGGTGTTAAAAGAATCCTAACTATTCAATTAATAAAATAGCCATTCACAAACCAGAATCTAAATAGGAAGCAAAACACAGCTTTAATTCAAACGATAGCATAGCAGAATCCTGGTGTATGTGGAAGAGTAGTATAGTTCAAATTACATCTTGCCCATGGGACTTAATAATTTGATATTCTTGTTCCAAACAAAATGCCAGATGACTCCTAACACTGAATTATGGTCCAGGAGCACAAAACTCTGGGTCATGCCCATTTTGGCCTGAGTTATCAGACTTACATCTCCAGGCTTAAACCCACTAGATGGAATTTATTATCATTTACCACTGGAAAAAAAAGTGAACCCTATTTGTACATTTATTTCTTCAGAAACAGTACACCTTGAAAATCTGTGCATGGGGTTCGGTCCGCTGCCACAGAAAACACATGTAATTCAAGGTGATTTACAATAGGTTCTAGCAGGGCCCACCTACTAGCTCCTTCTGAGAATGGCTTACATCAGCTGGAGAAACACTGAAAGAGCTGGTTAATAATCTAAACAGTAATCCTCTTGTGCTGTAGAACCAAATATGTTTCAACTTAATTATATACATTTCCTTCTTAGACCTGCGATTCTAGACAGTGATTCCAGGGTGGGTTAGGATAGCCAGGCATTATGTTTAGAAGAAAAACAAAACAGGTAAGCATTAATTATTTTCTCTCTCTCTCTCAAAAGATATGTTTGTAAGTCCTATATATAAGAGACATAACAACAACAACTTCTGGAAGTGAGAACATAACAGCAGCCATACTGGGTCAGGCCAAAGGTCCATCGAGCCCAGTATCCTGTCTTCCAAAAATGGCCAATGTCAGGTGACCCAGAGAAAATGAACAGAACAGTTCATCGTCAAGTGAACCATCCCCTGTCGCCCATTCCCAGCTTCTGGCAAACAGAGGCTGGGGACACCATCCCTGCCCATCCTGGCTAATAGTCATTGATGGACCTATCCTCCATGAACTTATCTAGTTCTTTTTTGAACCCTGTTAGTTATAGTCTTGGCCTTCACAACATCCTCTGGCAAGGAGTTCCACAGGTTGACTGTGTGTTGTGTGAAGAAATACTTTTGTTTGTTTTAAACCTGCTGCCTATTCATTTCATTTGGTGGCCCCTAGTTCTTGTGTTATAAGAAGGAGTAAATAACACTTCCTCATTTACTTTTCTCGACACCAGTCATGATTTTATAGACCTATATCATATCTCCCCCTTAGTCATCTCTTTTCCAAGCTGAAAAGTCTCAGACTTATTAATCTCTCCTCATATGGCAGTTAAACTCCTGATCTAGTTGAGGTAAGGAGTTTAGCAAGATCTTAAAAAAACAAGGATATGGGACTATATGGCAATTTGTATGTTTCTACCACATTCTGCTTCTTGTGTGCCTTGAATAGACAGTTTGTAATCCAACCTGAACACTGGGACCTTATCACCTTCTTCTATTGTACTGAGTAGGGAAGGCAATTTATAGATTGTAGGCATTTTGGTGCAGGGAGTGTCATTTACTACTACAAATAATAATAATAAATATAAATAATTAATAATAACAAAGTGCAGTGTGGATAATCCTGAATCTATGAATTTGTTCTGAACTTGTATAGTGTATTTTCACTGCCTTTCACATGTTCATGTTATGCCATACACTTTCTTGTCTATGATGGGTTTGGAAAAAAAGAAAGCATCTCTCCAATGAGTTCTATTAAATTCTGACAATATCAAATATTCTGGAATTCTCATCATCTTTTTTTCCATGAAAAACATATAGGGTAATATGCAAATTTTTTTTCCATGAAGAACACATAGGGTAATACGCAAATTCATCAGTTCCCCACTTCCTTCTGTAACTTCTAGGGGAAATGCTGCCTGCAGGTGATTCAAATCTTCTTCCTTGGTTTCTATATCTAGTACTTCAATCACCTTCTGACACAGTATAGAACTTACCTGGGGATGGGATGTAGCACATGCCCTCATTTATTGCGTGAGCTTTTCTCTCAGGTTTATGAGACTGTTTTGCATATCTAATAGCTAGATTGGCCCTATCAATGTCCGAATTAGAGAGACTCAGGACCCAGACTGTAAGGAACCATTAAACCCCATCACTGCCTTTGTTATCCACCAATTATCCCAACAGAAATGGACAGAAGCATCAGAGTACAAGAGTAAAAGAGAAGGATACATGACAGTTTCCCCATAGAAGTCAAACTAATTAAATAATTTTGGAGGTGTTTTATTTGCACATGAGAGTCAGAGACAGGGTCACTTAGCCGCTGTTGCTCTTTTATTTTGTACCCAATGGCTGTCACGGCTGAGGGTGGGGACCTCCCTAATCACTTCTACTAGTATTACTGTGACAGGAGTAGAAGAATCTGGTGATCGTCACTGACAGTATGAGTGGGCACCTCATCTGCTTGTTTGATAGTATTCCTTTGGGTGGAACCAAGGGAACCCAGTTGCTATTGGCATCTGTGCCTGTGGAACTCTTGCCTGTTTGTCTCTAGGACATAAATATGCCCTTAACCTTGTCCTCTTGGCACATAAAACCTTTTCTTCACCCTTGTGATCTTGAGGTGCATGAGAGACATGTGCTTTTGCACTCTACAGTAAGAGGGGTGATGGGGTTGTTTTGTTTTAGTTACAATCTTCTCATTTTCAGATGCTATTTTGCACTGCTACCCAAGGTGAAGGGCCAAGAGGCTCAAGGTGGTAACAAAAACAATTAAAACAAGCCTACAAAAGACCTACAACTTGACCTTTAGCTATGAAGCAGTTAATTTTTTGTTTATTGTTTATTATCTAAAGTGGGTTCACTGTGGAAGGAAACAAAATCCTTGATGGGGCTACTCATGTGAGTAAATTTACTCATATGCGTGAGTCTTTTCAGAATCAGATCTCTAATTAAGCTCCAATCCTAAAACCATTCAAGCATGTGTGTAATTATTCATATGAATACTCCTCTCGACTTGAATGATTACATATGGTCATCCTTTATTATGATTTAATTAGAAACACCATGGCCTTGTCTACACTTATGGCAGCTTGTAGGGTACATGTAACTAACTGCTGCAGTGAAAAGAAGGCTGTGAACACAGTTCAGTGTGTAGCTTCACATGACAATGAAAGGGTCTGGCAGAAGGGAGGTAGAGGGACACTACACTGCTAAATAGCAGTGTAGATGGTGAGAGGCACCTTTGGGGCATGTAGATAGTATGTAGAGTATATACCATAAAGTTCTGGCATGTCTTGACTCTACTCATCTAAGCAATGCCTCATCATTGACACTGCTATTTATACCTGTACTGGGAAGCATGCGGTGTCTGTACTCTACATAGTGCTGTAAGTCTAGACATAGCCTATATTGTTGTAGTGATACGACCTTGTGTTGTTATCCAATCTGATCTCATATATGAAGCATGTTTGAGCTGATTCAGTGTTGCGATCCAAGACCTCTGCAGAAAAGACAGCTTCTGCTCCTGAAGGCAAGAAGTTCTAAGGACCAGCTGGTGATATTATCACTGCAACTCCACAAGAGGTAGAAATGGTGGGAATATTAGTGTAGGCAGTGAAAATAGATCTGATCTGAGCAGGGTTGGGTTATTTGGCAGCTAGAACACCAGTGGCTGCCTTCCAGTTGAATTGCATTTGTGAGAGTAATGGTGGGAAATTTTATGTAAAAAATCTAGCATTAACACAGCCCTAGGCCATGTCTATACCAAGAGCACCCTACTGGTCCAGGAAAAATGGTATACTATAATGTCAATACACTCCTGATGTGGACACTTTGTACTGATATAATACAACCAATACCATGAGCAAAACAAGCTATACCAGTCACCAGCTTTGCCAGTATAGCTTCATCTACACTAAAGACATCTGCCAGCACAATTATGTCAGTCATGGATCACACCTCTTCATGCCCTGACTGACATAGCTAAGCCAAACAGAGCCAGGAGTAGAAGCCTAGTCTCCTAACTCACCATACTCTGCTTTAGCCACAAGACCATCCCTTCCCATATACACATCCAGGGGAACAGAGTTTTTCTCTGTCCAGCTATTTATACTATTTATACTCAGTCATATCAGACATACCATGCTACATACCTTCCATTGTGTTTGTGAGTATGCTGGCTATACTCATTGCTCTTTGTCTTGCACTGGGCTCTGACAGGAAATCCATAGAAACGTGGTAAGAACTTGTTCGTCTCTTTCTTAATTCTGTTTCTGTTGTGGTACCCTGAAAATAAAATGCTGATAAAATAGACTATCACCATGTGTGTTGATTTAATAAGCAAACACTGTATGGATTCTGTAAAAATATAGTGAGTTTCTAGGAAAATGAGGGACATGTAGGTTCATATCCCCTGTATACTGATTTCATTTAGGTCCCAATTCAGTTAAAAATTTAAGCACAAGCCTAACTTTAAGCATGTGAATAGCCACATGGACTTCAATGGGACTACTTGTGTGCTTAAAGTTAGGCATGTGCTTATATACTTTGCTGATTCTGGGCCCAGAAATTCAATTTGAACGTCTTTCTCACATTGGATTTAACTATTTGAAAATTTGAAAAAAGATCCACAGAACTTGGCAGTGAGCTTTATTATAAATATCTTTCTAAATATATGGCATATCTTTTCATAAATCTGTATTCGCACAGCCTACGTGGACAGGCAGCTGTGTGCACAAATGGGGAATGTGCATTTTCTTGGGTTGCTTCTTCATTTAGACTGAATATCTATACAGTAAGCTTATATCTAAATTTTCAAACCAAAATCAAAGGACAAGAAATGTCTAATCACACTGAAATTTATACAAAAAATTAACCTGTAAGAATCCTGAATTGACTAAGAGTAGTGCTATCACAACCCATTCAAGTTAAACACAGTATTCTATTGACAGGGGTATGTAGAGTTAACGGGAGTTATACCATGATTTACTTTATTCCATTAATTATATATAACCCATTTATCATTTTTGTAATTTTTGACATCCATCTGATATAGGAATGCAGAATTTCCCAATTAAATCTTCGGGGGAAATGTACTGACTGCCTGGATATATAATAAAGCCATACATTTTGCATATTACATTATTTACTATTTTATCTTGTTAATTCCTAGTGTATTAACAAGTATTTTCAGGTATTTAATTAGAGATTGCAAGACAAATCTCAGTTTGACCAACCAAAAAATCATTCCCAAGTGATTTCATTTTGTAGAAACACAGGCCTGTGTAGTAAGAAGAGGCCACCTTGCCTGAACTATTAGAAACTTCCTTAAATTCATAAAACAGCTACTGCTGGCAATGATCACCTCCGGGAGAAGCTGTCCAGTAGGTGACGTGAGAGCCGGAGGTCCACCAACTAAAGAAACCACTCCATTGCAATCTACAGTGCTGTGCATCTTGCCATTTGCTGGAAGCGCTGGTACCATTCTGGATGACCTACTGGCCTGACTGATGTTACTGTTGCGCCGTTCACCATGTCTATGTGGAACAAAGAGAGAACCTCTTCTACTCTCATTGTCTTCAAAAGTGCTATGTTCATCATCAGCAAAGTCATTTTCTGATCCTACATCCTTTGCTCGACCTCTGAAGCTGAAAAGACTCGTTCTGCTGCTGCGCCTTGGGGAAAACAGGGAGCCACGAATGCTCAGCAAAGACTGTACGAAAAGAAAATTATATAATTATTAGCTGAAAATTCTTAAAAAATAAATACAAAGTTAATATGTTCTAAAGATTTATGTCATAGACAAAGAAAGAGACTATTACACACACGCTTTTAGGTGGCTTGGGAGTAAAATTAATAGGAAAGAGCACACAAGTGATTTCCACTGCCATAGTTACTTTGCCACTTAGAAAAATAAAATCAATCAGTTTAATTATAGTAAAAGATGCTGTTTAATGAAATTGCTTCCTCTAACTCTCTGCATATTTTATTGCATGTGGTTCATAAATTAATAAAACTGAAGCTAGACTCTTATTTATTCCTGCTTTGTGTTGGTCTGTATGCTTGGCTAAATAATTTTTTATGCAAATGTTTTGGGCCCTACTTTGTACTGACAGACAGCAAACAAATATGAGCTAGTTTAAAAAATGTAAATATTTTCCCTAGATATTATTCATTTAGGCCCCAATCCTGCAAGCAGTTCTCAGCGGTTTTTTTGTTTGTACGTAGAGTATATACCGTAAAGATCTGGCATGTCTTGACTCTATTCATCTAAGCAATACCTCATCATCTACATTGCTATTTATACCTGTGCTGGGGAGCATGCGATGTCTGTACTCTACATAACGCTGTAAGTGGAGACATAGGCTATACTGCTGGAGTGATACAACCTTGTGTGATTATCCTATGTGATCTCACATACTAAACATGTTTGAGCTGGGTCAGTGTTGGGATCCAAGACCTCTGCAGAAAAGACAGCTGCTGAAGGAAGTGTGCTGTGGATTCTGTAGATGGCACTCTTCTCTCTTAGTCACCACTGTGCCAATGCCACAGGAGAGAAGCAAGTGGCACTTTTGCTATTGGCACTGTGATCTTTTTTGAGACATAAAACCAAGATCTTGAAACTAATGAACACTTTCACATGAAAAATTTCACATGAAAATTTTTGCCATGTGCAGTGACTCTGTGTCCCTCAAATTTATTTTTTTGTGAAGTTCATTAAATGGCTGCTTTGTCATTGCAAATGTGATATTTCAGATTATGAACATGCAAAATCTTGAAACCACTATTCACACTGAATGCACTCATTTTCACAAGTATATGGGCCCATTTTCATGAAAGAAACGTGAGAAGTGGCACATTTTTCCTTCAGGTGGGTTCATTTTTTTAATTTGCAATGAAAAACAAAATCTCTCTAATTCTAACAGCTTCATATTTCACTGCAAGCGTTTAACAAAAAGTCCTGACCATTTGAAATTATATTAAAGATCCTGTGACACCTTCTGCATGAATAAGGATGTTCACCTTGTGTCCTTACCATTACTGCACTCTCATGACAAACCGATGATGATGCAATAAAGACACAGTTTAATGGATAATACCACTGTACCTGATGTGGAGAAGAGAACCTCTTTTCATATGTCAGCCTGTTCCCTTCAATGGAGAATCGGAAACCTTTCCTTCTGATGCTATCTTCTGATTCAGATTTGTGAAAATCTTCCTCATCTTTCTCCTCTCCTTCAGACTGTTCCTTCTGTTTTCTCTTCTTCCTTCTGTTCCTTCTCTCTTTAGCACTCTTTGAACTCAACTTCGATGCTTCAGAAGAACTTTCAGAGAATCCTCCTACCCCACCTACTCCGCTGAACTCTCTTGAATCAGCTGCTACTGCAGCTGCTGCTGCTGCCTGTTGTGTCACAAAATTACACACAATTAAAATGTACACTAACATTTTTAAATTAATTTTTTTAAAGTGAGTGAATGTGATGTTTGTGTAAGCGAAGCACTGAACCCACTTCATAAAGCACAGCATATTGCACAAACCACCTTTTTGTCAATGTGCAAGGAACAATAATTCACCAGTCCACTGCAATCCAGACCAAAAATGGCCCTATATTCTTGCCCTGAACCTGACAGGGAGTAGAACAGTCCAGAAGAAAACTGCATCACTGGAGCAACAGGTGAACAATCATGTCTTTGTTGGATTAAAGAAGAGGGAACAATATAGCATTTGTGCAATGAATCTTAACCAGCAGACAAACTATACAAAGTTCAGGGAATGTAGTCAAAGAAAGAATGTAGAGAAAAGAAAATATAAGAGAAAAAAAATCCGCAGTAACAGGAGATAACATTTCCTTAAACCACCTTTGCTGGATCCTATGCATATATGGATAGTTTCCAACTCCTTAATGGACTAGCTATGTCCAGTGACATCATTCCAGTCAGTGGTCTTCATAGAATTGAGTTAAACTATGTTCGGCAATAGCCATGGTACTGCTTATAGTCTCTAACATTTGTAGAGAATTTGACTAAATAATGTTTTTTTTAAGGCTGAAGTCAGCACCAGATGTTGCTAGAAGGCACAGGTCAGCTGGTCTTTAGCCAGACACTTACCAGGAAGATACAGATCAACTCCACCTTTAATTAGCCACTGTCCAGTCAACCAACTAGTGCATTAGGAAGTGTGAGGGGTTTCAAAAAGAGGAAAGAGGCTTCAAAGTAGGACCCAAAGGTTCATGAATTCTAAGGCTAGAAGAGACCACTGTGATCATCTAGTCTGACCTCCTATATAACACAGGCATAGAACCTCCCCAAAATAATTTCTTGAATCAAGACATCCAGTCTCGATTTTAAAATTGTCAGTGATGGAGAATCCAATATGACCCCTGCTAAATTGTTCCAATGGCTAATTACTCTCACCATGTAAAATGTGTGCTTTTTTTTCAGTCTGTTTCCAAGTGATGCAACACTACTCTAGTGGGGAGCACTGCCCACAAAATATGTAAGTTTTCTTTCAGCCTGAATCTCTATTGTAATTTTCTGCTCAGTCTTGCCATTTTCACAGCAAAGTACCTGTCCTAAGTTACATTCAAGAAATGTAATGAAAAGTTATTTAGCTGTAAATAATTCATGTAGCAGCACCTGTGTTTTTTTCACATCTCCACCTGAGACTTCAATCGCCAGTGTCTCAGCTCAGTGTTCTTTACCAGATTTCTTACTAATCAACAGACTAAACTGATCATTTAGGCCTGAGTAAGGAGTAGAGCAGAGTCATCATTTCTTTATTTCTCACCCTTGTTCGGGGGCTGTGTTTGTGTGGGGGAAGTAATTTACTACTGTGAAGGGGGGCGGGGTTTATTCTCCTGTGTGGCTGAAAAGGACCAGAGCACAATCTTGCACTAAAGGAGGAATTTTAGATTACAAAGGTACCTGAGCTTCTTCTTGTTGTTTTTTCAACTGTTCAAGCATCTGCTGAAATTCTGCCTCCTTCTGCTCTGCTTCTTCCATGGTTGCTTGATTCTGTTCTTCATAGGCCATAGCAACAACAGCCAGGATCAAGTTAATCAGATAGAAAGAACCCAGGAAAATTACCAGAACAAAAAATATCATGTATGTTTTGCCAGCAGCACGTAGTGTCTGGGGAAAAAAAGAAATAAATAGCTTTATCATTTTTTTAAAGTTACTACATAGTCTCTATACATTATAATTTATTAATGCACAATTCTAGTATAATAAGAGCTGTTGTGTCGACACAACTGGTTTTTGATAATTCATATAGTTTTTCCATGTAAAAATATTGTGGGTCATATTCTGCTCACAAGTGCAAAACTAGAGTTAAATGGGCCTTGCAGAAGAATCTCTACTGGGTTCAAGGTAAATAAGATTCTGCAGCTCAGCTGCTTCACAACTTCTACTACAAACTAGAGACTGTAGTAGTGTCAGCTGCCACAGCTCTCCCCCTAAAATGGGGTTTTATCCTGTAGATCTACATAGTAGAAGGGCCACGGTCACACCTTATCCTTCCACACCCAAGGAGGTTAGAGGCAAGATGTGCCCCTTAAGGAGGAAGTGGGGTCTAGTAACATACAGAACACTGGACTCGGAGCCAAACATGACTCTGGTATTCACTGATTGTGTTTATGCAAGATATGTTACCAATCTGGGTTCATTTACCCACCTTAATACAGTTATTCTTGATTATTCACAATTATTCTTATTATTTATGTATACTGAAGTATAACCTAAGAGCCTCAGTCATCCACCAGGACCCCATTGTGCTAGGTAGTAGAGAAACACAAAACACAAAGACAGTTCCTGCCCCAAGCATTCTCAGAGATATGTGGATGTAAAGCACTGTGTAAACGCTATGTTGTAGTTGCAGTAGTAGTAATAGTGTTTATTTTAGTGGATCCTCACCAGCTGATAAAGATTCTCCCAAAAGTCCTGAGTCATCAGTCGAAAGAGTGACAAAAACGCCCAGCTGAATGTGTCAAAGCTCGTGTAGCCATAGTTGGGGTTTCTACCAGCTTTTACACATATATATCCTTCTGGACATTGACTATAAAAGAAAAAGAAATGCTATTTTAAATAGATACTCCAAATCATTACACACTACTGTACATCACAGAAATGTTCAGGATATGAGTTGCCAACATTCAGTCACTTACTCAAGATGAAATTATTATCAGCTAAAATTTTACTCCACAAAACAATCCAATAAAGGATGCTGTAAGGTTAACTAAGATAAAACAAATTAGAAAAGAAAAAAAGTATGTTATTTTCTAAGAACACATCAACGCTTTAATGATAAAATGTATAATATGCTATCCTTCCCATTCACGCTCTTGATTCTCACAAGCTTGTCAGCTGTCAGCACATCCCCTGTGAAATTGCAAAAGAGTGTCCACTGGCATGGCTGATAATAAGGGAACTAATCAGCCAGATGGCAGCAAATGTTTATGCTCAAAGTATTTGAATGCCTACTTTTAGGGAAAGAGGCTAGCCTGACACACTTATATAGGAACATTGCAAATTCAAGTCATGTTGATGCTGATACTCAGAAATCCAGTATCATACTCCAGAAACTTTGTTGATTTGAAATAATACACTGTGGAAGACACTGCAGTGGGTTGTCCGCTTGAGTTTTCCTAAGTTACACTTGTACATATAAATGTTTTCATAAAAGACAATAAAATATAATGAAACATTTCTTACCCTGCATCTGAGCTATTGCCACACAGCAGAGCATCATTTTGTCCTTCCAAAAAGTAAAAATGACCTGTTTAAAAAGAGAAAGGGGGTGGGGATAGGGGGGAAGTGTGGTGAATTTACTGAGAAAATGTGTTTAATCACCACATAAAGAAACCATTTAAATCTAAATTTAATCGTACAAAATAATATAAACTTTTGTGTTTGAAAGGAAATTAATGTAACCATAACATGGAAACCACAAACATAATTTCAGGAGAAATATCTTATAATTTTAGAACTATGGAAGGAAGCAAAAATAATGTTTTTGACAAACAAAAGATTTTCTAACACATCTAGAAGATGCATTTCTTTAGAGAATCAGCAAAGCAACAGTACAGTAGAATCTTGTTAAGCCATACAAATGATTGGAAGGCCCTCTGTGGATTACCAAATTTATACATTTGCAAATAACTGAACAAATACCATGAAAAAATTACAAGTACGCTGAATTAACAAAATGTATTTGTCCATATGTTTTGATGTTAATTATTTATGATATTTCATAGGATACTTTATTCAACTACTACACTGCAATTTGTCAAAGTAATTAAATCTTAGTAACATGAGAACTCAGTACAGCATGCTGCTATTACACCTCGATTTTGAGAAGTGGAGGGAGACCACCAAGCTGTGTGAGTGTGTATGAGAGAGGATTATTAAGCCGAATTCTCTGGTGATGTACATGGATCCATGTTCTATTGCACTTAAAGTTTCACTATTGAATAACAAACATAATCAAGTTAAATCCCAAAGTAAATAAAAGTACTGAGATGATTTTTAGATAGCCACAAAGGTGTTCAAAATTCAGCCCTTTAAAGCTATAAATTGGTGAAACCGCACATGAGCAAAGGGCTAGATTGTGCAACCCTTACTCATACTGACAAGCACTTACTCAACCAAGCAGCCTCATTGTCATATTTAGGATAATTTTAAAAATAAGTGCTCATCGGGGTGAGTAAGGGTTGCATAATTCAGCCCAATATTAAGGGAAAATCCAAATTCTATCATCAAGATGAAGAACTATTTGCTGAAAATTCCAATGGAAGCAAAAGAGATTGGAATACTATTTGGAATTAGCAGACTTTTCTTCTTTGGTATCTCCCAAACAATATATCCCAATATCTGTTTTTGGTCTAAAGGCTGACAGGAGTAAGGGGAACAGAGAATACTCATATCTGTAAGGAAAAACAAAAATATCTATTCTTTGTGGGCATTCAGGGGTAAAATTGCATTTCTGGCGTGCTTCATACTAATAGATGTAACTGGTCATTTTTTTTTACCTTTTGTCTCACAGTAAATTACCCATGAAGGAATAGAGACTATGCCTTTAGCAGAATAAAACTATGCTAAGAGGAAAACTGGCCTTCAGGTATAGACACAAAGCTTTCTGTTACAAAATCAGATGATATCCCACATGCAACATATTGGGCCAGAGGAATGACTAATCTTAAAATGCCAATGGCAGTAAGAATAGCTTTGATTCATAAAAGACAACTCATTTTACTTATGAAGATGAGTAAATGTCTGGGAAATGCAGACCATGAAAATGTATGATGGGCTTAGAGAATCTGAACTCTAGCTTAATTACCATTTTAATAGCAGTGATTGACAATTTAAACATATTGGCTAACAATGAGAATAAGCTGAAGTGTAATGGAAGGGACAGAATTCTTAAAATCCCTAAGGCAGATTCTTGCCCCCAGTTTCCTTTGTGCCACTCAAGGGGTGCAAATGGAATAGCAATTTACCCGATCTACCCTGTAGGGATTCCCCCTGGAATGGGGAATCTCTAATAGGTGTAGCACTGGCAGAATTAGCACAACTCTTGGTTCAAGTGGCACGTCACAGCAGGGAGGGGTGAGAGTGAGATGTTTGCTGGTTATCACCAGAAAGCAGACAGTCCCTTATGTCTATTCTGTTTTAAAACTCACTGCAGTGAGTCTTCGGGACCAGGTCTACAGACTTGGAATAAGGCTATGGTGTTAAAAACTGTTGCACAGATGTTTGGATTTGGGCTGGAGCTCAGGTTCTGAAGCCAGGGGATGGGGTGGGTTTCAGAGCTGGAGCTCCAGCCCAAGCCACAATGTTTTTGTGCCATAGTGTGAGCCAAGTCTGTAGACGTGGGCTCTGAGATTTGCTGCTGCACGTTTTAAAATGCAGTGTAGACTTACCCTTATGGACCATTGCCAGCTGGGCCACATCCAACCAGAGACTTAAAGAACTGTAACCAGCTCCTTAACGATATCTCTACACTACTGCAACCAGCATAAGCTGGACACAGTAGAGAATCTAATATAAATATTGACAGACAATCCACAGACCTTATGCCCCAGATGTCTTAAAGAAAAACTGCAGTCCCACTGTAAGGGATCTTCTAATAACTATATTTAGAGAGGAAGGATGGTGCAGTAGTTAGGGCACTAGCCTGGGAATCAGGAAACTTAGAATCAATTCTCTGCTCTATGACCGACTTCCTGTATAAACTTAGGTCCTCTATTTAAAGATATTTAGGTACCTAGTGTGAATTTCTAAAAAGTCAATGGGACTTAGGTGCTTTTGAAAACCCCACTAGGTGCCTATCTGCATCGTTAGGCACCTAAATACCTTTAAAAATCTGGCCCCTAGTCTTGTGGCTCAGTTCCCCATCTGTAAAATGGAGACAATAGTAAAGATGGGGTGCTGAGAGGATAAATATATTACAAGATAGTGAGTGGGAGATACTATAGTAATAGGGGTTAAGTCTATAAGACAAGATCTAATGACAATATAGCTTAAATTACTAAACATGACTGTAAGTATAATAAAATAGATAATTAACAATCAGAAAAGGAGCTGACACCTTGACAGTAATGGTGTAGATTAGGACAAAGGAAATACAGCTCACCATCTCAAAGCATGACAAAGACTTTCAGAATTGTTCTAGACTGATTCTTATTATTTTTATTAATTTTTTTATTAATGTAACAGTTTGTGTCTTTAACCAGCTGCCTGTCTGAGACAGTGCAAATGCTGCACTGGTTCCTGTACCTTCCTTTAAATTATTGTCCAAATGATAGGATATTAAGGATATGAAAGTGTTAGGCACTGATTTATTCACAGATTAGAAATAAATGAACAGCTGTGTAATATTCAAGTTCAGGTTTATTCCTCCAGATCAAGACTCAGCTGGAGGATTAGTTGTACTCCATCCAAGCCACCTTTAAGAATTTTTTTAAGGGAAATTATAACATGCGGAGATAATATGATGATTTATTGATGAGACATTTTAATCCACAGTGAGACTGATTATTTATCTATACATAATGCCTTCCTTAGTTGTACTAGAACTACCAGACCTTTGACTATTTATATCTTTAAATCTGGTTATACCACTTTAATCTTAATAAAAAGACAATAGCACCAGGCTTTTCTATCTGTTTTTAAATCTTTCAGACAAAACAATGTAATGAATCATATTATAAATTCTTACTTCTATCCTCGATGTACTCCTCCCAATTAAATGTGCTCACTGTTGTATTAACAAATGATCCATTTTCGCCTATTGTGCTATTAAAGTAGGAAATAACATTTATTTCGAAAGTAGAATTGTCTGGAGGCCACTGCAAGCATTTGTGCCTCAAGTTGCCCATGAACAGCTGCAGCCCTATTAGTGCAAATACACTCAGACAAAACACAGTCAGGATCATTA